>NC_069504.1:854576239-854804779 GCF_027579735.1 Bombina bombina | reverse complement strand
CAGACTCCACTTTTCTGTATATGTGACACCCACTGCTCCTCCACCTTGTTTTAATTAAGGTTACCTACTTTACATAAAATCTTTACTATGCCGGCTTAGCAGCCTTATATATGTCTGTTTCTCTAGGAATATGTTTATTAATTAAGCTATGTCGTCTCCTCCTAAAGGGGTTATAAAGTTGTTGTTGTTTTTTTACCTAGTGAACCTAGCTCTTATCTATTCCTGACCTAGTGTAGAACCCAGAAGAGACCTCTCATACTTGCTAGTCTCCTACAAGCACATCAGATGAGAGAGAGGAGGTTCAAGAGAGGCCCTAGGTTTCAGTGGGAGATGTCTCCCAATGAAAAGTTTGAGGCTGTAATTGTATATGCTCATTACCTTTAGAATTTAATAGAAAAGTTGTGTAGATATCATTATTTGAAAACGAGGTTTCATTTGCTTATGCTTAATGTCCTTGTAGACTGCTATTTCATCTACTGTTATTGATATTAACCTACTTATTACATTTTGTTAGTAGACCATAATTGTTTTTAGTATCATTTGTCTACAACTGAGAGGCAGGTTACCACACTGTTGTTTTAGGTTGCTAGGCCATATATTTTCTGATAACATGTGGGTTAACATGTATTTAGCTTTATAGATTTAAGAGTAACCTGCCTAGTGATTATTTATATATTGTTTGTTCTAAAAACCTCAATAAAAAGAATATATATAAAAAAGCAACCGCTAGGTGGCACTGCTACATCTAATTTAAAGGGACACTCAAGTGAAAATAAACGTTTATGATTCAGACAGAGCATGCAGTTTGAAGACACTTTCCAATTTACTTCCATTATCAAATGTTGCAGTCTTTTTATATTCACACTTTCTGGGGAACAAGATCCCTACTGTGGATGTGCACAAGCTCACAGGGTATACTAATCTGTGATTGGCTGATGTCTGTCATATATACAGGGGCCAGAAAATGGGAGAAAAAATAAGTTTGTCTGAATAAAAATCTACTGTTTATTTGGAATTCAGAGTAGGTGTTAAAGCATTGTCTTTTTCTTATGCACTTGTTAATTATGCAATTTTACTGCATTGAGTGGTCCTAAAATGTGGCTTTGCCATATATGACATGATTAAAGGGATAGTAAACCCAAAAAATCTTCTTTATATAATCTTGATACACATATTCAGATATATATAATTGTAATCTCACGTGATAAGCTGTTTCTTGTTACTCTGCCGTTTCACATTTTAGTTATATCACTATAGTGTATCGTATTACTAAGAGTCCAAAAGCGACCCTATATGCCTTTTATTTATTACATACCCCCTATTATATCCTCAAAGCATTATATAATAGCATCAGACGTCCACGAGAGACCGCCATTTCCTACATGAGGTATAATTTTTTTCTAGTTTATCTTTACGCTTTGAATTAGGGGAAAATGATAAGTTTACATAGCCTTAAACAAGGCAACCACATATACATAAAAAGAGGTATGATTAAGAGTACATAGGTTGATTATCTGTCAAGGATTATATTTGCACTCTAGGATGTTATGTTTTATTTATAATGTATATATTGTGCATTGGTGACATTTTGTATCTCTCAGATGCTACTACCCAGACATATGCTTATGTCACCGATTACATTGCAACCTTACTGCTGTCTATATGCTATATAACCTCAATAAAAACTGTTTTGCTATAAAAAAAAACTTCTTTATATAATAAATACATTTGTAATTGGTACCTTTGTACAATTTTCTTTACATTCCTTGTAATTTCAATTTTAAAATTAATACTGCGCCAAACCCATTTTCTGCTCATTATATGGACCTATTTCGATGTTCTACCTAGGTAGAAATATCATGGCCGTCCGCATGCGCATTAAAACAATGGTACTATTGGCAGCGCATGCACAGACTCGCCCCCCCCCCTGTCTCCAGCAGCGAATTGAGCAGTCTACTGACAGGAGGAAGGAGCACAAATTCTTGCAAGCAGGCACCGGCTAATCAGGATACTAGAGGGGCATCTGGACAGATTTTGTAAACAGGATCTCAGAAACTGGCATCAAGAGACCCAGGGAGTGAAAAATATAAATCTTTCCGTGATTACTGCTTGAAGGGGCAGCGTCACAAATAAAACGGAGGAGGAGACATTTTAGGAGAGCAGCGTTCATGCTACAATTCTTCCCTGCCTGTGATAAAGTGCATCCGTGCTTTAGACATTGACTACAGCGGTGAGTATGAGAGCTTTGTTTATTTAAGCTGTCGGACTCATCTCCTCCCTCCCTCTTGCTGTGTTTGCTTCAGGAGGAATCGGAGCCCTCACAGTCACTAATCAAGCAAAGACAGCTTAAATAAACTTTTTACTCACTGCTGTATTCAACGTCTGAAGAATTGTAACATACATGCTGCTCTCCTTAGTGCGAGGCTGAAGTGGGCAGAAGCGGCTGTGAAATCTCGCACAGCTCCCAGCCAACGTTAGTTCACTCTGCTCCAGACCACTTTCCTTTGGTAAACTTGCAGCCTGGAGCGTGGTTTATATTGTTCCCTGTCTCATCTCAGTTTCCTGTGTGAAGCTGCCCCTCCAAGCGCAATGTTTTTTACTTTGCTGTGCTTTAACACTAAATGTAATATTAAAATTAAGGGGCCCAGCTGCTTCAGCATTGATTGTAGATTTACATGAGCCATGCCTCATTTAATGGGCGGTCGTTACTGCTCATTTCATGATAATTTTATCTTTAAAATTAAGCTATGTGAAAGCTTCATTTAAAAAACAAACAAAAAAAAAACTTTTATTTGATTGCATTTATAGTAGTCTTTATATTAATATATTTTAATTAGGTTCAAATGGTAATCGATTTCTAACCCTTTAAGAGCCAAGTAGAGACGCCAAAGAATGTTGTAAAGTCTTTATTTATTTATATCATATTAATAAATTCCATATTTATTCCTCCTGGTTAAAAATATAAAAACAAAAAATAAATAAATAGAACATAAAAAATTCTTAGAACATTTTTCCCTACGTGAAGAACGTTGGAATGTAAAGTATTTACAGTATATACACAGTTAAAACCATTGTAAAATATTAATATTAAATAAATATGCTTTTTTGATGTTTTCAGGTATTTGACAGCAAAGGGCTCTAATTCACACACACACACACTTATTATTATTATCAGGTATTTGTAGAGCGCTAACAGGTTCCGCATCGCTATGAACATAGACAGATATTTATATATAACCTGCCGAGCGTAAGTCTTGATTGTACTCTTGCATTTGTTTCAACTTGTAATATGCGCATTATTTCCGTTGTGCGCAAACCTGAAAATATTGCTTTTGTGCTAAAGTTAGTGTTCCACTTGTAATCTAGCCCAGTCTTTATCATTACCATCTCTTGTAAAAAAAATGGGCTCGTCCGGGATTTGAACCCGGGACCTCTCGCACCCAAAGCGAGAATCATACCCCTAGACCAACGAGCCAGCTATAAGACTACTTGAACAATTATATCCAGGAAACCATGGTTAGTGTCTATTTTTTTGTTAGCTCTTGAAAAGGCTACCATTTACCCAGTAAAAGTTCATATAGTTGCCTCTTTTCAATACTGCAGTAACCACTAACCATGCTCTAAACAAGGCCCTACACCTTCAGTCTCATCCATCCCTAAACAATTATATTGTATCTTTTATTTTATCTAGAAAATCACTGGTATCCCTAATGCAAGATCTACCTTGTGTAACCAAAGGGGTTAAAACACGATCCAAGAATTTAGCTGCATTGCTTAATAAGGATCCAATACCTGCCACAATTGGACGCCCAGGGGGCGCTATTGGGTCCTTATGGATTTTTGTGGTAATATAGAACACTGGTGTAATGGGCTGTTTGACAAAAATAAAATCATATAATTGTTTACTGATAACCAAATCTTCCAGGACTTGATATAAAATAGAATTTAGTTGTTTAATTCTAAGTGTTGGGTCTATACTAAGTTGTTCATATACCTCACTTTCATTTAGTTGGCGGTATACCTCAGCATTGTATTTTGTGATGTCCATCAGGACAATAGCCCGGCCCTTATCGGCTTGTTTAATAGCAATGGATCTATCACTTTCCAAATCCCCCAATATTTGTTTCTCAGTATTTGTCAGGTTGGAGTATTTAAACTTAGAATTGCCCTTTTTGTGCATTAGTGCTTTAAGTTGTTGGTCAACCAATTTAATAAATGCTTCTACTCCTGGGTTATTACATGGGGGGTTAAATGTACTTTAATTACTTAAACCATATTCACCAATGTCCAAAGTATCAGTATGTTTCTGAGATGGTGCCCAGCTGTTATCACCTCCATGTCCAAAGTATGCTTTTAGTCTGAGCAGTCTATAAAAGCGGGTTAAGTCAATTTGCAGAGTAAAGAAGTCTGGTGACTCAGTAGGGCAAAAAGAAAGTCTTTTACTCAGTCTTTTTTTCTACAGTGGTTTGTGATTGGTTCATTGTTTTAATTGGTTGTGGTATATGCATGTGGTGTTTTCACTGTGTGTGTGTTGTATGAGAGTGTGTGTATTGTATGAGAGTGTGTGGTGTGTGCGTGTGTTGTATGAGAGTTTGGGTGTGTGTTATTCCCTTTTACAACACTTTCTAGTTTGACTACAATCAGAACATTTACACACATTTTAGTTACTTTACCAAAAAATGCTGCTATTCTGTTGTATATTAGTTAAAAAATATTCAGACTCTGGGGCCGATTTATGAAAGTGTGAGCGGACATGATACAATGTATCGTATCATGTCCGCTGCACATTGATAAATGCCGACAGCATACGCTGTCAGCATTTATCATTGCACAAGCAGTTCTAGTGAACTGCTTGTGCAATGCTGCCCCCTGCAGATTCACGGCCAAACGGCTGCTAGCAGGGGGTGTCAATCAGCTTGATCGTATAGGATCGGGCGGATTGATGTCCGCAGCCTCAGAGCAGGCAGACAAGTTATTAGACCGCTGCTTCATAACTGCTGTTTCCGGCGAGCCTGAAGACTCGCGCGGAAACAGGGACATCAAGCTCCATTCGACTCTTGATAATTCTGCCCCCAAGCTTAAAAAGAAGTTATGTGGTATAATTGCACTGGGTTTTGAGAAAAAAAAGTTTGAAGAACCCTGATTTAGAGGGTATGCAGTGAATAAGAAAGAAGTTATGGGGTTTGCTTAGAGGGTGGGATATATTTGAATTTTTAAGTCACTTGGTGGTAAGATACTCTGAATAGGGTAGTTTTGAAAGATTGCTTGAACTGCTTGAAAGGTAGAGAGCTTCATAGTATAATGCAAAATAAGTCTTGGAGGGCTAATGTTGCAAAAAAGAGAAATATAAGTCATTTGCAAAATGAAAACGTGTTTGCTGAGTATCTTGTGAAGATATGGAGTGATACCAGAGGCATAACTAGAAACCACAGAAAAAAAATATGTGAATCAGATTACATGTCTGCAAAAGGAGGTACCCTGTTGCCACAGTCTGTGAGATGGTCTGACCCCCTATTACTGTATATAGTGACACTGTTTAACCCACCAGTACTGTATATAGTGAGTCAGTGACACAGTCTGTAATCTGCCGGTGAGATGGCTGGCCTGACCCTACCCGCCCCAGTACTTTATAAAGTGACCACAGTAGCCTGTGACATCGTCCAGCCCCCTCGTACTGTATATAGTGGTACTATATAGACTGACACTGTTTACCCCCCATGCTGTAGTAACAAGGTCTGTAATTTGCTGGTTCAACAAATATACACACACAAATTCATGCATAAATACACACACAGTCACATACACACACATAAACACCAATGGGTAAAACAGAAACACTAACCCCTGTAGTCAGAGACACTAGTGAAGCATCATGTCACACTCACACGATATAAGTGCAGGTAGTGGCAGGTCAACGTTTTTTGAAGCTGTCGCAATTGTAACCTCTGCACCCCCTGTAATTTCGCCCCTAAGTGATACTTAGAATGTGATTCTGCAGTGAAGGGACTTGCAGTTATATAAGTTTTGTGTTTGTCAAGCCCGGCACTAGGGTTAAGATGGCAGTAATGAAGGTGGAAGAGATGTAAATAAACCTTTTATTGGCATCTTTTGTGAAATCTAGAAATGTTGTGGTTTGAGAGAAGCAGGGTTTAGTGCTTGCATATGGGGTGAAGGGGAGAGCAGGAATGGAGTAATGATTACAGACTGTGATTTTTGGTGTGGGATGTATCATACAGGAAATAAATAGAATCTGTACAGCTATGGCATTGAACTATAGGTAGCAGCATGAGGAAATCCAAGAAGAATTGGCAAATAAATAGTTGGTGTTCTAGTTGAGTAAGGATGGAGTAATATCTACAGAAATGGTGCTTAAACTCCTGTGATTTCTAATCTTAAAGGGACACTAAACCCAATTTTTTTTCTTTCATGATTCAGATAGAGCATGCCATTTTAAGCAACTTTCTAATTTACTCCTCTTTTCATTTTTTCATTGTTCTCTTGCTATTCATTTAAAAAGCAGGAATGTGATGCATAGGAGCCTGACCATTTTTTGGTTAAGAACCTGGGTTATGCTTGCTTATTGGTGGGTAAATGTAAGCCTCCAATAAGCAAGCACTATCAATGGTGCTGAACCTAAAATGGGCTGGCTGCTAAGATTTACATTCCTGCTTTTAAAATAAAGATAGCAAGAGAACGAAGAAAAATTGATAATAGGAGTAAACTAGAAAGCTGCTTAAAATTTCATTCTCTATCTGAATCATGAAAGAAAAAAAATTGGGTTCAGTGTCCCTTTAAGAAGAGATAAGGTATATTCAGAGATGATCTGGGGGCTAAAGACTGAGCCATATGGTAATTTGGGATTACATGCAAAGTACAGTGTCCATTTTAGGACATTGTCAAATGTCATAGTCACATAGCAGATTAGTTAAAATTTCCACATGACTGACAACCACTTTGATTTTGACAGCTTAAAGGTCCTAGTCACTGTTGCTGTCATAGTCACTTGGCATTTCAGCTTTATCAAAATGCCATGTGACCCTGACCGTGACTGTGACAGCCACCATCAAAAGTAATTGTCACTGTGGCTGTCATAATCACCTGTAGAGATGGGAAGGCCTGGAAAAAAAAAAAATTGGGGGGAAAAACAGGGTTTTGTTCAGTTTTTTCCCCAAGCCGTTTTCTTTTTTTTTTCTGGAAAAATTGAAAAGAAATATGTAGTGTGGAATATGTTCTTTTACAATGATAAATAATATGTCTCTGACATGGTAGTCAAACTATATAACACGAAGACCTTAATGAAAGGCGTCTGAGACTTTATGTAAAGTCACAAATCATTGCAAGTTCTCTCATCTGAAGACAAGCAAAGCCTGGAATACACTTCAAGTACACTGCACTTCTCAAATAAGAGAAATAAGCATTTCTGCCTCTAGGGGGCACTGCAGGAGAAAGGCTTCAGTTTAGTTTGCTTGTGGACTCTGTTTTATCTTAGTTTATATAAGGAGATCAAGCACAGGTCTTCATAACTGTAAACTTTATTAAGAATGCTATACACACACACACTATGCAAGAGGCACTTCCTGACTCTACCATTGTGCACATAACAACAGGTTGATATGGTTCATACCAACTGATAATCTCAATATCACACATTTCCCTTTTTCTTTTCTTTTTAAACAACAGAAAACTTAAAGTACATTTTTTTTAACTGTAGTCTATGTGAAAAAATTTCAGTGCCTTTTAATATTGTTCAATTAGACAATTAGGTTTTTTTATATATCGACCTGACCTTGTTTGCATTGCATCACTGGCAGGCAAGTCAGTCGAGCTTTGCAAAGTTTCTCTGGCATATTCATTCTCCAGCTGCAATGGAGTGTTCAATGTATCCTCACAGGTTTCCTTCACTGCCGAATTGTTGTGAACTGATGGAATAGCCATCAAATGTCTACGTTTCCTATGTAAACATTGCCCATCATTGGTTTGAACTACATAAGATCTTGGAGAATATTGCTGAATAACTGTCCCTTCAGTATTCCAGCTGTTTGAACCTTGTACTCGCACAGGAGTTTGTACCTGAAGATTCTCCAAAAGCTTTGCAGCTCGGTCATAGTTTTCATTCCTTTTTTCTCTGAGTTTCAATTTGGTTTCTATTACATGTTTTTGTGGGAACCTTTTCCAAGGTTTCACAACTGGTACTCGTGTGACCAGCTGTCTGCCAAACAATAATTCTGCCGGTGACTTCCCACATTTTAAAGGAGTAGCTCTATAGCTAAGAGCCAGACATGGATCCTCGTCTGCATCTGTTGCTTTACGAAGTATGTTTTTCACTATTTTTACTCCAGCTTCTGCTAATCCATTTGCTTGTGGATATCCCGGGCTGCATGTTCGATGTTCAAATTCATAGGTACTGGCAAAAACCCTAAACTCTCTACAATTGAATTGAGGACCATTGTCTGATATTATTACTCTTGGAATGCCATGTCTCGCCAAAATTGCTTTTACTTTTTGATCACTGTACATGCTGACTCATCTTCCAATAATGCTATCTCTGGGTAATTAGAGAAGTAATCCATTACTAAGATATAATGCTGATTTTTGAAAACAAACAAGTCCATTCCTAACTTTTCCCAGGGTGCCAACGGGAAGTCCGTATCCAGTATAGGCTCTTTAGGTAACAGAGGTCTGAATTTTTGGCAAGTCCGGCATTGAGTGATCATTGTCTCAATGTTTTCATTCATATTTGGCCAGTACAAAATGTCTCTAGCTCGTCTTTTCTATACCTGAATGACCTTCATGTAGTCTTTTCAGTATTTGACTTTGCAAACTCGCTGGTACAATTATCTTTTGTCCTTTCAAAAGTACCCCTTTTATCAAAGAAATTTCAGAAATGTATGGTCTATACAGTGATGGCATTAGTGTCTTAGATTTGCCACTAGAAACTGCTTTCTTCACTTGACTTAAAAGAGCATCTGTTTCTGTAGCCTGTTCTATTGCTGCCCACATTGCATGACTAAACGGGGCTGTCTTCAAGATCAGATTGATGTGAACAGTCACCTCTTTCTGCAACTGTAAGTCCTCATTGTTAAATGGTAAGTAAGCTCGTGACAGAGCATCCGCTACCACCAACTCCTTGCCAGGTATAAAATCCAAGGTGAAGTCATACCTTTGAAGTCTCAGCAACAAACGTTGAATTCATGGAGGTGCATCTATCAAGCCCTTTTGGTAGATGTGAATCAAAGGTTTGTGATCAGTTTCTGCTGAAAATACTCTTCCATACAAATAAACATGAAATTTTTCACATCCGTAAACTAGTCCCAGTGTTTCCTTTTCAATTTGAGCATATGATTTTTTCAGTTCTGTCAATGCCCTAGATGCATAAGCCACAGGCATCCATCCGAGCCTTGATTTTGAAATATAACTGCTCCCAATCCATTTTGTGAAGCATCAGTTGACAACTTTGTTTTTGCTGTTGGATCAAAGAATTGCAGAGTTGGTGCAGTAGTAAGCATTCCTTCAAAAACTTCCATTCTTTCTGGTGATTCTCTGACCATTCCCATGCATAGTTTTTTTCTGAGTTGTTGTTGCATTAGTACAGTTTTGTCTGGTAAATTAGGTATGAACTTGCCAAGGTAATTCACCATTCCTAGTAAGCGTTGTATATCTTGCTTATTTTCTGGCTGGTGGCATTTCTGTAAATGCCTTAATCTTTTTTATGTCTTTGCCTTTAATCTTTTTCATTTTCTGAATTGACACTTTGTCTATTGAACTTAAAATTATTCTCCTTAGCAACATCTAAGACCATCTTTAGCCTTCATCATGTTCTTGCTTGGTTTTACCCCAGATCAGAATATCATCAATGAATAACGGTTGTGCCTGTATTCGTTCAAGAAGTTGCTGCATGGTACTATGAAACACTTCTGGTGCTGAACACAAGCCGAAGGGCAATCGTTTATAACAGTACCTCCCATAAGAGTATTAAAAGTGCAGAGTTTCATGCTTTCCTCCTCCAGTGGAATTTGCCAAAATCCTGAGGATGCACTCCAGTTTACTGATTACAGTTGCTCCACTTAGCTCCCCAAGCAATTCTGGTTTTGTTGGTAAATGGAAGTGTTCTCTTAGAGATGCTTTTATTCAGTTCCTTGGGATCAATACAGATTCTGAGACCCCCATCCCGGTTTTTCCACCATCACCATAGAATGAACCCATTCAGTAGGTGTCTTTATTTTCTTTATAATACCTTTATCCTCCATCCTGGCAAGTTCCCGGTTAAGAACGATCCTTAGAGCAACTGGAACATTTCGCATGGCATGCACTACTGGACGAGAACCTTCTTTATCTGTATTTTATTTGCATTGGAAGACATCCTATTCCTTCGAATGCTGCAGCATAGTCTGTTAATAAATGTTCTATGTCCTCTTCTTTATTAATTTCATTAATGGCATTTACCCTTTTAATCAGTCCTAAAGGTTCACACATTTGAAGACCCAGTAGAGCTGGTTTGTTTCCTGGAACTACCAGAATGTTCATTTTATGCGTTTGAGTTCCATATTCCAGGAACACACTGCACTTGCCAAGCACTGGGATAAAATCCCCATTATATGTCTTTAGTTTAACTGAGCTTTTCAGAAGTTCTGGTTTGTTCTTCAATTGGTGATACTTGCTCTCAGGCATCAAATTAGCTTGTGCACCTGTATCTACTTTGTAAGCAATATTAGTGCCATTTGTAATAGCTTCAATGACCCACTCCTTATCTGTAGCTTTGGTTAAGTCAAGTATTCCAATAAAGAATTCTTCTGATTCCTCACTTTCTGACTGGTCAACAATGTGAACAGTTTTTTTAGCTTGACACATCTTTTGAAAGTGATTCCTTTTTCCACATTTTCTGCAGATTTGCCCATAAGCCTGACATTGTCCTTATGCCCATGCTGCTTTCCACATCTGGTACATAGCCAGTCTGATTCAGGCTGAGAATTTGCTGTTTGTGTGATAAAACCTTTTCCTTTCATTTTATTTTCATAATGTGGATGCACTTTGTTTTTCCCCACTGTAACTGACATTACTGGGTGTTGCTGCTGTTACTGTGGCAGAGTGTGCGCACTTATTCCTGTGCTGCCTCTGAACTTTGACAAATTTCTACTGCCTTTTCCAGTGTTAAATCTTTCTCTCGGAGCAAGCGTTCTTTAACCGTTATATTTCTGCTGCCCATGACTAACTGGTCTCTGATTAATGAGTTACACATTGTTCCATAATTACATGATCTACTCTTCAGTTTTAAGTCTGTTACATACTCCTCAATAGTCTCTGTTTCATTCTGCATTCTACATCTGAAAAGATACCTTTCATAGGTTTCATTGCGTCTAGGTACACAGTACTGTTCAAATTTGGCTAGAACAACCTGATAAACATCCCCTTTCTTTCATCTATTGCTGCTGATCCTGCTACAGTCAGAAAAAGTGCAATCTTTTGTTCATCATCGTGCTCCTGAGCTCCTATAGCTCTAACATATAGCTGGAATCTTTGCTTAAACCTCTGCCATTGCATCTTCCATATTACCAGTCATTTTCAATTCTGGTGGAGGATTTAACTTTTCCATCTTAATGTTCTGAATTAAGCAGTATTAATATAAAAGTCTGTAGTGCTGTTAGAATCAGTCAATTGTACAAGTTATGTGCACTTACTCAGTTCATGAGAAGAAGCTGTAGTCACTCTGCCAGAGCCTTGACTCTCACACTTTCAATTTGCTGCAAGATTTCTAATGGATTCCTCAGAGTCCTTGCTTGTCAGTTCAGATGGAAGCAGGGAACTCCTTATTATGACACCATTTTTTATCTTAGTTTATATAAGGAGATCAAGCACAGGTCTTCATAACTGTAAACTTTATTAAGAATGCTATACACACACACACTATGCAAGGAGGCACTTCCTGACTCTACCATTGTGCACATAACAACAGTTGATATGATTCATACCAACTGATAATCTCAATATCACACAGACTCCATCTTGTACCTCCTACAGTGGGTGATTGTTGGTGTACAGTAGATGATAGTTTCTGTACTCTCAGGCCTTAATTGGCAGGTAAGAGGTATACAGTATTATAATCTTTATAATCTTTAAATGATTCCTATGAATGTTCTCCCCATCACAGCATAATGTTTATCTATAGTCCTTGCCACCAAATTGCTTTTTGTTCCTCTCCTCAGTAAAATGGTGACACAATATCTAGAGTTTGGAAACATTTCCACAGTGCAATTGCTGCTGAGAGCAAAGCTGCAAATTTGCAAATACTGTGAGAAGAAATTTTGTTTTTCCAAATGCTACAAGGATGATAAACACATCTGTGCATGCCAGAGGGTGCCCTAAAGATATTAAAAATACTTAAAGGGACCTTTAATACTATATAACATGCATAATAAAGGTATAGCATGTGTCCAACTCCTTATTAGGTTAACATTCAAAACGCTAGGTTTTTGTTACAAAAAAAAGTTCTACCTGTGAAATTAAACTTTATAAGACGATCTTTGCAGTTGCAATCCAAGCTCTCCCAGACATAGGAAAAGGAGGGCTGGACACTTTTTTACGGATGTTACGTCATCCGTATTTGATCGCGCAGGTAATAATATCCTCCCAAAACTGGCAATACATCTGTGGTACACTTTGCTATTAAAACCCAATAGCAGTTGCAGTGCTCGGGTTGTATTGATCGCCCAATAAGGGAGAAATGCCAGAGCTACATTTACAAGCCTTATTTAAAAAAAAAAAAGGAATACTGTTATTATCCCTTCTTGTCGCATGTCTAGGCTATGCCGCTCGCTCTTCTCTCTCTAAGCTGTAACTACATGTGTGCAGCTTCAGAGAGAGAGAGAGTTTGTCAAATGTGAACGAGCTTCTGACCAAAAACAAAGTTAGGCATGGGCTCTATTTGACACCACCATGGATAAGCGGCATCACGTAACCTCCTCCCTTCTAGTAACGTGCTTTACAACATGGCGGGTCCCCTATCAAACGCATAGATGGAGCTTTAGGTAAAGAATCCAAACATACATAATTCTTTTAAAAAAACGTTAGATTTTATTAATATGATTAACTATGATAATGTGACAAGTATTTATGAATTTGGCAGGTGTTTTTGGGTCCCTTTAAATACTTTATGGAATTAATTAATGAGGGCCATAATGAAAGTGCATGTAGCTTTTCCCTTCCAAAGTTCTGATCACAGAAACACTCTTTCTGCTGCTTCTGTATCATCACAAAGTGTTTCTTCACTAGCAGCATCTTTAAAGGGACATTATACACTAGATTGTTCTTTGCATAAATGTTTTGTAGATGATCCATTCATATAGCCCATTTTTTTAATTTATTTATAGTTTTGCTTATTTTTAAATAACATTGCTCTGATTTTCAGACTCCTAACCAAGTTCCTAAAGTTTTTAGGAGAATACTGTTGTATACATACTCCAGCTTGCTTTGTTTGTGTAAAGGGTATTTTCATATGCAAAGGAAGGAGCAGGGGGGAGTGTCTGCTTTTTCCACTTACAGGTGGGTGTTCCAGCTACCTTTTTAACAGAGCTAAACTGGGAGCTTCTAAGTAAGTTTTTAAAAAGGTTTTATACTGTATTTTAGATCAGAATCTGTGTATATTATTTCTTTAGCAGTGCCTATTACATGCAGTATATGAAAATCGGTGTATACTGTCCCTTTAAGTAAGAAAAGTGTTGCAAACCACTGGCTTCACAAAAATACACAACACCTTAATTTATAGATAAAATAACAACTGATCAAGATCAAGCTCTTAAAGGATATGCCATCCACATTTTTTCTTTTTATGATTTAGAAAGAGAATGCAAATTCTCCAACATAGGTGTGTCCGGTCCCACGGCGTCATCCTTACTTGTGGGATATTCTCTTCCCCAACAGGAAATGGCAAAGAGCCCAGCAAAGCTGGTCACATGATCCCTCCTAGGCTCCGCCTACACCCAGTCATTCTCTTTGCCGATGTACAGGCAACATCTCCACGGAGATGGCTTAGAGTTTTTTTAGTGTTTAACTGTAGTTTTTCATTATTCAATCAAGAGTTTGTTATTTTCCAAATAGTCTGGTACGTACTATTTACTCAGAAACAGAAAAGAGATGAAGAATTCTGTTTTGTATGAGAAAATGATTTTAGCAACCGTAACTAAAATCCATGGCTGTTCCACACAGGACTGTTGAGAGCATTAACTTCAGTTGGGGGAACAGTTTGCAGTCCTTTGCTGCTTGAGGTATGACACATTCTAACAAGACGATGTAATGCTGGAAGCTGTCATTTTCCCTATGGGATCCGGTAAGCCATGTTTATTACGATTGTAAATAAGGGCTTCACAAGGGCTTATTTAGACTGTAGACATTTTTTGGGCTAAATCGATTGATATTAACTCTTATTTAGCCTTGAGGAATCATTTATTCTGGGTATTTTGATATAATTATATCGGCAGGCACTGTTTTAGACACCTTATTCTTTAGGGGCTTTCCCAAAGCATAGCAGAGTCTCATTTTTCGCGCCGGTGTTGCGCACTTTGTTTTGAGAGGCATGGCATGCAGTCGCATGTGAGAGGAGCTCTGATACTGATAAAAGACTTCTGAAGGCATCATTTGTATCGTATTCCCCTTGGGTTTGGTTGGGTCTCAGCAAAGCAGATACCAGGGACTGTAAAGGGGTTTAAAGCTTAAAACGGCTCCGGTTCCGTTATTTTAAGGGTTAAAGCTTCCAAATTGGTGTGCAATATTTTCAAGGCTTTAAGACACTGTGGTGAAAGTTTGGTGAATTTTGAACAATTCCTTCATGTTTTTTCGCAATTGCAGTAATAAAGTGTGTTCAGTTTAAAATTTAAAGTGACAGTAACGGTTTTATTTCAAAACGTTTTTTGTACTTTGTTATCAAGTTTATGCCTGTTTAACATGTCTGAACTACCAGATAGACTGTGTTCTGAATGTGGGGAAGCCAGAATTCCTATTCATTTAAATAAATGTGATTTATGTGATAATGACAATGATGCCCAAGATGAGTCCTCAAGTGAGGGGAGTAAGCATGGTACTGCATCATTCCCTCCTTCGTCTACACGAGTCTTGCCCACTCAGGAGGCCCCTAGTACATCTAGCGCGCCAATACTCCTTACTATGCAACAATTAACGGCTGTAATGGATAATTCTGTCAAAAACATTTTAGCCAAAATGAACCCTTGTCCGCGTAAGCGGTGGCTGCTCTGTTTTTAGTTACTGAAGAGCATGACACGCTGATATTAATATCTCTGAAGGGCCCCTAACCCAATCTGAGGGATCCAGGGAGGTTTTGTCTGAGGGAGAAATTACTGATTTAGGGAACATTTCCTCAGCAGGCTGAATCTGATGTGATTACTTTAAATTTAAATTGGAACATCTCCGCATTTTGCTTAAGGAGGTATATCCACTCCTGGATGATTGTGAAAATTTGGTCATCCCAGAGAAACTAGGTAAAATGGACAAGTTCCTAGAGGGTGCCGGGGCTCCCAGAAGCTTTTCCTATACCCAAGCGGGTGGCGGACATTGTTAATAAAGAATGGGAAAGGCCCGGTATTCCTTTCGTCCCTCCCCCCATATTTAAAAAATTGTTTCCTATGGTCGACCCCAGAAAGGACTTATGGCAGTCAGTCCCCAAGGTCGAGGGAGCGGTTTCTACTTTAAACAAACGCACCACTATTCCCATAGAGGATAGTTGTGCTTTCAAAGATCCTATGGATAAAAAATTAGAAGGTTTGCTTAAAAAGATGTTTGTTCAGCAGGGTTACCTTCTACAACCCATTTCATGCATTGTCCCTGTCACTACAGCCGCATATTTCTGGTTTGATGAACTGATTAAGGTGCTCGATAGTGACTCTCCTCCTTATGAGGAGATTATGGACAGAGTCAATGCTCTCAAATTGGCTAATTCTTTCACTCTAGACGCCTCTTTGCAATTGGCTAAGTTAGCGGCTAAGAATTCTGGGTTTGCTATTGTGGCGCGCAGAGCGCTTTTAGTTGTAATCTTGGTCGGCTGATGCGTCTTCCAAGAACAAGCTACTAAACATTCCTTTCAAGGGGAAAACGCTGTTTGGTCCTGACTTGAAAGAGATTATCTCTGATATCACTGGGGGTAAGGGCCATGCCCTTCCTCAGGATCGGCCTTTCAAGGCAAAAAATAGACCGTAATTTTCGTCCCTTTCGTAAAAACGGACCAGCCCCAAGGTGCTACGTCCTCAAAGCAAGAGGGTAATACTTCTCAGGCCAAGCCAGCTTGGAGACCAATGCAAGGCTGGAACAAGGGAAAGCAGGCAAAGAAACCTGCCACTGCTACCAAGACAGCATGAAATATCGGCCCCCGATCCGGGACGGATTGGTGGGGGGGCAGACTCTCTCTCTTCTGCTCAGGCTTGGGCAAGAGATGTTCTGGATCCTTGGGCGCTAGAAATAGTCTCCCAGGTTATCTTCTGGAATTCAAGGGACTTCCCCCAAGGGGAAGGTTCCACAGGTCTCAGTTGTCTTCAGACCACATAAAATAGACAGGCGTTTCTTACATTGTGTAGAAGACCTGTTAAAAATGGGAGTGATTCATCCTGTTCCATTGAGGAGAACAAGGGATGGGGTTCTACTCCAATCGGTGTTCATAGTCCCAAAAAAGAGGGAACGTTCAGAACCAATCCTAGATCTCAAGATCTTAAACAAATTTCTCAAGGTCCCATCTTTCAAGATGGAAACCATTCGAACTGATCCTTCCTTCCATCCAGGAAGGTCAATTCATGACCACGGTGGATTTAAAAGGACTGCGTATCTACATATTCCTATCCCAAGGAACATCATCGGTTCCTAAGGGTTTGCATTCCTGGACAAACATTACCAGTTCGTGGCGCTTCCTTTCGGATTAGCCACTGCTCCAAGGATTTTCACAAAGGTACTAGGGTCCCTTCTAGCTGTGCTAAGACCAAGGGGCATTGCAGTTGTACCTTACCTGGACGACATTCTGATTCAAGCGTCGTCCCTCCCTCGAGCAAAGGCTCACACACGGGACATCGTCCTGGCCTTTCTCAGATCGCACGGCTGGAAAGTGAACGTGGAAAAGAGTTCTCTATCCCCGTCAACAAGGGTTCCCTTCTTGGGAACAATTATAGACTCCTCAGAAATGAGGATTTTTCTAACAGAGGCCAGAAAGACAAAGCTTCTGGACTCTTGTCGAATACTTTCATTCCGTTCCTCGTCCTTCCGTAGCTCAGTGCATGGCAGTGATCGGGTTGATGGTAGCGACAATGGACATAGTTCCTTTTGCGCGCATTCATCTAAGACCATTACAACTGTGCATGCTCAGTCAGTGGAATGGGGACTATACAGACTTGTCTCCAAAGATACAAGTAAATCAGAGGACCAGAGACTCACTCCGTTGTGGCTGTCCCTGGACAACCTGTCACGAGGGATGACATTCCACAGACCAGAGTGGGTCATTGTCACGACCGACGCCAGTCTGATGGGCTGGGGCGCGGTCTGGGGATCCCTGAAAGCTCAGGGTCTTTGGTCTCGGGAAGAATCTCTTCTACCGATAAAATATTCTGGAACTGAGAGCGATATTCAATGCTCTCAAGGCTTGCCTCAGCTAGCGAGGACCAAGGTTCATACGGTTTCAATCAGACCAACATGACGACTGTTGCGTACATCAAACCATCAGGGGGGAACAAGGAGTTCCCTAGCGTTGGAAGAAGTGACCAAATTATTCTATGGGCGGAGTCTCACTCCTGCCACCTGTCTGCTATCCACATCCCGGGAGTGGAAAAATTGGGAAGCGGATTTTCTGAGTCGTCAGACATTGCATCCGGGGGGAGTGGGAACTCCATCCCGGAAATCTTTGCCCAAGTCACTCAACTTTGGGGCATTCCAGACATGGAATCTGATGGCCTCTCGTCAGAACTTCAAAGTTCCTTGCTACGGGTCCAGATCCAGGGATCCCAAGGCGGCTCTAGTGGATGCACTAGTAGCACCTTGGACCTTTCAAACTAGCTTATGTGTTCCCGGCCGTTTCCTCTCATCCCCAGGCTGGTAGCCAGGATCAATCAGGAGAGGGCGTCGGTGATCTTGATAGGCTCCTGCGTGGCCACGCAGGACTTGGTATGCAGATCTGTGAATATGTCATCGGCTCCAACTTGGAAGCTACCTTTGAGACGTGACCTTCTTGTTCAGGGTCCGTTCGAACATCCGAATCTGGTTTCACTCCAGCTGACTGCTTGGAGATTGAACGCTTGATTTTATCGAAGCGAGGTTTCTCAGATTCTGTTATCGATACTCTTGTCAGGCCAGAAAGCCTGTAACTAGAAAGATTTACCACAAAATTTGGAAAAAATATATCTGTTGTGTGAATCTAAAGGATTCCCTTGGGACAAGGTTAAGATTCCTAGGATTCTATCCTTCCTTCAAGAAGGATTGGAAAAAGGATTATCGGCAAGTTCCCCTGAAGGGACAGATTTCTGCCTTGTCGGTGTTACTTCACAAAAAACTGGCAGCTGTGCCAGATGTTCAAGCCTTTGTTCAGGCTCGGGTTAGAAATCAAGCCTGTTTACAAACCTTTGACTCCTCCTTGGAGTCTCAATCTAGTTCTTTCAGTTCTTCAGGGGGGTTCCGTTTGAAACCCTTACATTCCGTTGATATTAAGTTTATTATCTTGGAAAGTTTTGTTTTAGTTGCAATTTCTTTCTGCTAGAAGAGGTTTCAGAATTATCTGCTCTGCAGTGTTCTCCTCCTTATCTGGTGTTCCCATGCAGATAAGGTGGTTTTACCGTACTAAACCCTGGTTTTCTTCCAAAATTGTTTCTAACAAAAACATTAACCAGGAGATTATCGTACCTTCTCTGTGTCCGAAACCAGTTTTCAAAGAAGGAACGCTTGTTGCATCAATTTGGATGTTGTTCGCGCTCTAAAATTCTATTAAGGAGCTACAAAGGATTTTAGACAAAACATCTTCCCTGTTTGTTGTTTATTCAGGTAAAAGGAGAGGTCTAAAAGCAACTTCTACTCCTCTCTCTCTTTTTGGATGAAAAGCATCATCAGATTGGCTTACGAGACTGCGGGACGGCAGCCTCCCGAAAGAATCACGGCTCATTCACTAGGGCTGTGGCTTCACATGGGCCTTCAAGAACGAGGCTTCTGTTGATCAGATATGTAGGGCAGCGACTTGGTCCTTCACTGCACACTTTTACCAAATTTTACAAGTTTGATACTTTGCTTCTTCTGAGGCTATTTTTGGGAGAAAGGTTTGCAAGCCGTGGTGCCTTCCATTTAGGGTGACATGATTTTGCTCCCCTCCCTTCATCCGTGTCCTAAAGCTTGGTATTGGTTCCCACAAGTAAGGATGACGCCGTGGACCGGACACACCTATGTTGGTGAAAACAGAATTTATGTTTAACTGATAAATTTCTTTCTCCAACGGTGTGTCCGGTCCACGGCCCGCCCTGTTTTTTAATCAGGTCCTGATAATTTATTTTCTTTAACTACAGTCACCAATACGGGTACCATATGGTTTCTCCTATGCTATTATTCCTCCTTAACGTCGGTCGAATGACTGGGGGTAGGCGGAGCCTAGGAGGGATCATGGTGACCAGCTTTGCTGGGCCTCTTTGGCCATTTCCTGGTTGGGGAAGAGAATATCCCACAAGTAGGATGACGCCGTGGACCGGACACACCGTGAGAAAGAAATTTATCAGGTAAACATAAATTCTGTTTTTTAAACTCTTTCTAATTTACTTATATTATCTAATTTGTTTTATTTCTCTTGATATTCTTTGATGAAAAGCATATCTAGATATGCTCACTAGCTGCTGATTGGTTGCTGCACATAGAAGCATTGTGTGATTGCTCACCATGTGCATTGCTTTTTCTTCAACTAAGGATATTTAAAAAATGAAGCAAAATAAATAATGGAAGTAAATTGTAATGTTTGTTTAAATTTCTATTCTCTATCTGAATCATGAGAAGAAAGATTTTGGGTTTAGTGGCCCTTTAATACAATCTTACACTTTACTTTCTTCAGCAGTGGTAAGCTTGTTTCAATCCATGCAAACCTTAAGTTTTTAGAAGTCCATGAGAGAAATGACAAATATGAAAAGGGAAGAAGAAATGGAAAATGATAATTGCATGTATATGTTGTGTCTTTGTTCCTTTTCTCAATTTATTTTTTTAAAGTTAAACCTCGCTATGGAGCTTAAATATTGAGGTGGTCCTTACACCACCCAATGACCATATCCTACTTGCATACTCCCCAACTGTCCCAATTTTAGCAGGACAGTCCTGATTTTTGGGGTCTGTCCCGCTGTCCCGGGTTGCTAGCCATTTGTCCCGCATTGCCTCATGTATTTATTATTATTTTTTTATTCTATTGGGCACATACATTCTAAGTAGCTGGCTTTTCTCTCCCAGGGTTAGATACCTGTTAGATTCCGTGTGGAAAAGTAATGGTGTGTGGGTTAAGCAGGAGTAGGAAGGCTGTATACCCTCTGACCTCAGGTAATGATGACCTCTAACCCCTGGTAGTGATGACGTCTAACCCTGGTGATAATACTAGCATGCCTTCAGTTTCATTCGATGAGCAGTGCTAACACCAGGGTTAACGAACAGTGGCAGCCTCAGACTGCCAGCTAATGTGCTTTGCCCAACCCCAGGACCCCATACAATGAGTTACAGATACCCATATATGATGGATTGTGTGTGTTTATCTGTATCTATTAGTGTGTATGTGTGTGTATCTGCATGTATAAGTGTAAGCTGTGTAGTGTGTGTGTGTGTATCTGTATGTATAAGTGTGTGTGTGTGTATCTGCATGTATAAGTGTATGCTATGTAGTGTGTGTGTCTGCATGTATAAGTGTATACTATGTAGGTGTGTGTATCTGCATGCAATGTGTAGTGTATACTATGTAGTGTGTGTGTGTGTGTATATTCTGCATGTATAAGTGTAAGCTATGTAGTGTGGTGTGTATCTGCAGGTGTAAGTGTATACTATATAGTGTTTGTGTGTGTATATCTGCATGTATAAGTGGTAAGCTATGTAGTGTGTGTGTATCTGTATGTGTAAGTGTATGCTATGTAGTGTGTGTGTGTGTGTCTGCATGTGTAAGTGTATGCAATGTAGTGTGTGTGTATCTGCATGTGTAAGTGGTATGGTATGTAGTGTGTGTTAGTGTGTGTGTATGTGTATGTGTAAGTATACTGCTATGTAGTGTGTTACTATGCATTTTTGTTAACTTTAAAGGCCAGAATCTAGAATATTAATTAGGAAAGCAGAGAGCAGTTTTAAAGGATCTATTATTAAATGTCCAATTAAGATAAAAATATTTAGCGCTGTCTCTGCAAAGACTAATTAAATACATAGCTCGCATAGCTATACCAGTGGTTTGAGCTTGTGTTTGATTTGCTGCCTAAGAGTATTAAAAGATATGACTCTATTTAGAATTTTATTTATATACTTTGGTCTTATGATTTTTTTTAAGCCCTGCCCCCCGCTCCTGTCCACCACATTAAACATTTTTTAAAAAATTGCCGTGGGGGGAGGGGTCCCTCTTTTGAATTTTGAAATGTTGGGAGGTATGTACGTTGCACAAATTATGCCAGTTATTTACCTTTTTATTTGCAATTTTTTTTATGTTGATAGTTTCTTGCTTTTTTTGTTGCTTTTGAGTAGGGCTGCATGATTAATCGCGGATGGGATTTTAAACCGCGATTAATCGCTGCGGTTTTAAAATCTGAGAGTATGCGATTTTTAGCCCCGCCCCATTTGACGTTACCTATAACGTACAAGAGGGCCGCCGACTTGCCGTGCCCGCCTTGCGACATTATAAGCCGACTTACCGTGGAGCGCTGTGGCTGATGCGGGTTACAGGGAGGGGGTGCGCTGTGGCTGATGTGGGTTACAGAGAGGGGGGGCCGACTTACTGGGGGAGCGCTGTGGCTGATGCGGATTACAGGAAGGGGGGCCGACTTACCGGGGTGGGCTGTGGCCGATGCAGGTTACAAGGAGGGGGGGGCCGACTTCCCGGGGAGCACTGTGGCTGATGTGAGTTAAAGGGAGGTGGGTGGCGCTGTGGCTGATGCGGGTTACATGGAGGGGGTGCACTGGAACTTATGTGGGTTGGGGGCTGATGGTGGTTACAGGCGGTGCTCTTGATGTTAAAGGGGGTGCTTATTGGGGGGTTACAGTGGTAGCTGATGGACTAATGTAGGTTACAGAGGGGGCTTATGGGGGGGTTACAGAGGGTGGTGGGTTACAGTGGGAGCTGATGGGGTTTATGTAGGTTACAGAGGGGGGCTTATGGGGGTTACAGGGGGTGCAGGGTTACAGTGGGAGCTGATGGGGCTTATGTAGGTGTACAGAGGGGGGCTTATGGGGGTTACAGGGGGTACTGATGTGAAAATCGCGATTAAATCGCAATCACGATTTCCTCCCCCCCATATCGCCCAGCCTTATTTTTGAGGAAATGGGGGTTGGTTACCTGTTCGTGTGTATAGTTGAAATGTTCTTAACATATATAGACCTTGTTTTTCCATTTGTAACAAAAAGGAAAGTTTTAAAGAGCAAGTTTAGTTTAGTTACTGAATAAGCTGTACTTTTATATCAAGCATAATATTTTTATATACACTGCATTTTATGTTCCCAGTGTAACAAAATTACTTTCTATTTGTAAAACTGCATTTTTTTTATTTTTTGACCCTGGCCGTGACCGCGACCATCAAAGGTCAGTGTCGCTGTGGCTGTCAGTCACTTGGCATTTCACATACACAATGTCCTTGCACTCAACGAAGCAGTAGTAGGCGGACATTGTAAAAAAACATCCTCTTTATTGATAGACTTCCATAAAAACACAACTTCAAGTACTTCAAAGCCACTTGGCATTTCAGGCTATATCAAAATGTCATGTGACCCTGACTGTGACCACGACCATTAAAGGTCATTGTCGCTGTGACTGTCGGAAATGCTTTGCATTCTGCTTTATCAAAATTCCTTGTGATTATGGCTGTCACTGTGACTCTGACCAGCAAAGGTCATTAAATCCCCAAATTAGCTCTTATCTATTCCTGATCAAGTTTAGAACCCAGAAGAGACCTCTCATACTTGCTAGTCTCCTACAAGCACATCAGATGAGAGAGGAAGAGGCTCAAAAGAGGCCCTAGGTTTCAGTGGGAGAAGTGTCCCAATAAAAAGTTTTAGGCTGTAATTGTATATGCTCATTACCTTTAGAATTTAATAGACAAGTTGTGTAGCTATCATTATTTGAAAATGAGGTTTCATTTGCTTATGCTTAATGTCCTTGTAGACTGCTATTTCATCTACTGTTATTGATATTAACCTACTTATTAGATTTTGTTAGTAGACCATCATTGTTTTTAGTATCATTTGTCTACAACTGAGAGGCAGGTTTACCACACTGTTGTTTTAGGTTGCTAGGCCATATATATTTTCTGATAACATGTGGGTTAACATGTATTTAGCTTTATAGACTTAAGAGTAAACCTGCCTAGTGATTATTGATGTAACTGAATACCTATTATATATTGTTTGTTCTTATAACCTCAATAAAAGAATATTAAAAAAAAAAAAAAGCAACCACTAGGTGGCACTGCTACAACTAATTTAAAATGTGGCTTTGCCATGTATGACATGATAAAGAGCTAAGCCTAGATGCCAAATGGTGTTGTATAGTCTTTATTTATATCATATTAATAAATTCCATTTTTATTCCTCCTGGTAAAAAAATAAAAACTAAAAATAAATAAATAGAACATAAAAAATTTCTTAGAACATTTTTCCCTATGTGAAGAATGTTGGAATGTAAAATATTTACAGTATATACAAAGTTAAAACCATTGTAAAATATTAACATTGAATAAATATGTTTTCAAGTATTTAACTGCAAAGGGCTCCAATTCACACACACAGATAGTTATATTTGTATATAACCTGCCGAGCGTAAGTCTTGATTGCATTCTTGCGTTTTCTTTCAACTTGTAATATGCGCATTATGTCTGTTGTGCGCAAAAAGCCAAAAATGCTCTTGCGCTAAAGTTAGTGCTCACATTTTGTAATCTAGCCCAGTATTTATCATTACCATCTTGTGTAAAAAAAAAATGGCTCTTCCAGGATTTGAACCCGGGACCTCTCGCACCCAAAAGCGAGAATCATACCCCTAGACCTACGAGCCAGCTGTTTTATTATTTGAACAATTATAGTCAAGAAACCATGTTCAGTGTCTATTTTTTTGTAAACCCTATTAAAAGTTTACCATTTATCCAGTTCATATAGTTACCCTTCCTTTCAATACTACAGTAAACCACTAACCATGCTCTAAACAAGTCCCTACACCTTCAGTCTCATCCATCCCTTAACATTCATATTGTAAGCCCTTCTGAACAAAATTGTTTTCCAAACCTGCTTACCCTGGTAAAAGAATATAACCTAGCTAATTTGATAGATTTTTTTAATTAACATTTAAAACTATTGTAAGTGTTACACTAAAGGTTTTGTTTTTATTATCGTTATTGTATTTTTTATTTAATAAAATTTTATATAAATCATTCAAGTTTAATTTGACTTTCCTATCTCTTTAAAGGGACAGTCTACACCCAGTATATTTTTTTGTCATCTTACTGTTTAAATGCTAATTAAGCATTGTTTTACATGTCCCTCATCTCTCTACTTCTATTAAGTGAAGTAAAATTTTAAAATATCCACTTATGGTTTTTCAGTTGAAAATGGTTAAGTTAAGCTCCGCCCACCACTTGGTGTATAGTTGACTATGTGTAGTCTGACCAATCATGATCGACTCGTAAATAAGTTTTAATAATGTGCATTGCCGACTTGTGCATGAGCAGTTGATAAAGAGGAGTGCTGCTGCCTATCATTCCCCAGAAACTGTGCTAAAAACTTTGTTCCGGCTCTGCATAGCGCTATACTGGCTTCAGCTGTGGGTAGTGTGAGCAGAGGGAGGCCGTTCTGCTGCCAGCCTGCAGGTAGCAAATTGTAAAGAGGACGGGGAGTAAATGTCCCGGGGAGTCAGAATGTTTGGCTTCTGGGCTCCTGCTGTCTCACCATATATCAGTACATAAATCACAGTGAGAAGAGATGCAGGAGCTCTGCACATGTGGGCAGTTGGCTCTGTATGGTTTTACTAGGAGTTTTAGTTTGTTATGACTCCTCTAGCAACCCCTTCTTCACGTCCCCCGGTGTCTGTTTATTTTTTACCACAAGTTACAGTGGGTCAGGTGGTGGAGAGAAGACCAAGGGGTTGGCACTAAATCTAGATACTGGAGCTGCACTTTGTTATAGCACTTATACTTAATCTAAATAAAATGATGTTCTGCATTGATTCAATATAAATGTTGGTGAAGGGAGGAGTTTAAGTTAAGGTCAATTTTCATGTGAAAGTGCCCGGTTTTTAAAACAACTATTAAAAACAAGGGCACTTTCATTCATGAAAAATGACATTTCAGCCGTTTTTTTAAAATATACTTACCTTTTCTTCTTGAAGCCGCTCCAGTGCTTCACCAGCCCGTCGCAAGCCTCTTCATACGTCAGCAATGACGATTCCGGCATCCTCCAATCACGGCTTCCCCCCGGGGTAATCATTGCCTGAGGCAATGCCGTGATTGGAGGAAGCCGGTTTCGTCATTGCTGGGTAAGTAAACCAGGAAGAAGGCAGGCGGTGCATCGTTTCAGAACGGCGATCCGGCGTTTCAGAAGAACAAGTAAGTATTTTTAAAATACAGTGCTATGTCAATTTTCATGAATGAAAGTGCCCCTGTTTTTAATAGTTTTTTTTTTTTTTTAAATCCGGGCACTTTCACATGAAAATTGACCTTCACTTTAAACAGACCGTAGTGCTGTTTTCAGCACTGTACTGTATGTTGCTAGAGCACAAGTAGCCATAATATTCTGCTGCATTCTATGGTGTCCCTGTGTTTTTTCGTTTCCTGGGCTACTTTGCAATAGTGACAGTTCCCTCCCCCTACACTCTGACCAAAACAGACAGCACATGTAAGGGAGAGACAACCCATCTCCTCTCTCTTATCGGTTTTTCGTTAACCCTTTGACCCCAGGAGAGCAGCAACATGGAGAACTGACAGGCTTTAGGCTAACTCCCCTGAGAACTGTGAGTAGTTGCAAAGGTCTGAACAAATTGCATGCAAAGAAAAAAAGAAGAGGTATGAAAAAGTACAGGAAATGTGTAAAACCCCTGCTGCTAATTTTTTCTTTTTCTTTTTTTTTAAGCTTTGCATATGCATAGTTAAAAAACACTACTTGTTGCATATGACACTGATATGAGAATTTTTTTTTTTTAAATCTACCTGTTCTTATTGCACTTAAAATGATATCTGGCATCTGTATATGTGTCACAATGTAATGGTTATAAGATGCTGTAATTTGTGTGGCTGTCCATTGTAATGTAGTGTTACTACTTGATCATTCTGTGCATACTACACGCAATGCTCAACTTTGAATACCTCATTTGAAAAAGCAGAAGTAATCTTTTACAGCAAATGGAAACTGTGCAACCTGCGCTGCTGATTGAATCAACGGCAGTTTCTGTTCGGGACCTTCAGTGCTCTGCAAGTCCAAAGCTGGACTTTAAGTAACTGTATAACCCCATTGCGGGGCTAAACACATAGGGCTCCATTTATCAAATGTCGAACGGACATGATTTGCTGTAGCGAATCATGTCAGCTGGACATCGCTGCAGGAGGACAGCAGATGCTGCCCGCAGTTATTGCATAAGCATTTAACCAGAAATGCTTGTGCAATGCCACCCACCCTGCTCACTGGCGGCCAATCATCCGATAGCAGCGGCTGTCAATCATCATGATCGAATCGGGATGATTTCAATCTGGCACCTAAAAGGTGGCGGACAGGTTAGGAAACAGCAGTCTGCTTGATAAATGGAGCCCACAGCATTACAGAATCGCTAGTGTTAAAGTTACACGGTCTTTATATATACGCACAAAGAACAGAGACGTAAACATCATGTAATTAATTATTTTACCATGAATCACCAAATGTTTATGAGGCTGAAGTTGGCATCTTATTCGGCCAGCTTCTTATTCACAGAAGTTGGCTTCTTATTCAGCAACTGGTTTCAATCTGCAAAATTAAGCTGTAAGATAAAATATTTGTCATTATTTCTATTTTAAATAAAAGAAAAACCCTTTTTTTTTTTTTTTTTAAATGAATGTTATATTTCAATAAACAGATGAGTAACATGGCACAATTTTGGTTATGTTTTGATTAAATAACTTGTATATTGAAAGGATTAAGTGGATATATAGTGAACAAGACCCTTCATAGCATAGAATCCATGCATTTTCAGCCTGGCCCAACTCTTTATTTATAGCAAAAAACAAAAAACAAAATTGTGCCTACCTCGCCATGTCATTTAATCTACCTTTTCTGAATAAGTAACTCATATTTTGAAAGGGTTCAGATCCTTTTTGCCACTGATTTCTGTATGGATATATACAGGGCGTGAACCTCTTTATACAATCTACATGTTTTTAGACTAGCCCAACAGTTTTCTATGAAATTCAAACTGGTTCCAACCTTGCCATCTCATATTCGGAAAGGGCTAAATGTGTGGGTATGTATGTATGTATATGTATACAACGTATACAAGGGAAGTGGCACACACCATCCAATCAGCCACCTGGTGCACTGCTGTAAGTGTAGACGTACAGAGTCCCAGTATCCCAAACCTGGCCAAGGATAAATGGTAATACAGATGAAGCGGGCAACACAGTGTCAGATGCAAAAAAAGCCTTTTAATCCACAATAAGGGAAAAACAAATAGGGCCTTAACCCATAACGTTTCGGTTCCAGCTAGAACCTTTCTCAAATCGAGGCCGTAACAGACATAATTGGTGCCAACACAAACCCATCCTTATATATCCAAAAAAGTTAAATAATAAAGAAATAATTATCATACCAGGTGTCACCCATTAGTACTGCACATCCACTGTGTTGCCTGCTTCATCGTATTACCATTTATCCTTGGCGAGGTTTAGGATACTATATATATATATATATATATATATATATATATATATATATATATATAGTGTGTGTGAGCCACTTCATAGAATCCACATTTTCAACCTTGCCCAATGGTTTATATGGTAAAAACAAATTATGCCAACCTCAACACCTTAAATATTTTACCTTCTATTAATAAGTGGCATTTTGAAAGGGTTTAAATCCATTGGGCTACTGAAATAGTGTGTGAATATTTATAGTGTGTGAGCCCCTTCATAGAATACATGTGTTTTCTGCCTGGCCCAATGATTTATTTTGGTTCCAGCCTTGCCACCTCATATATTTTACAATGTAGGAATAATTATCTGGCATGTTAAAAGGGTTATCCTTTGTGCTGGGCAGAGCTAACTGGTGTTATGGCTGCTATCCATACAAAGTTTAAGTGCCTAGGATCTGTTCTTATACTCCGTAGTTGATCAGACACCCCTAGGGCCTATACAACATATGGCCTGAGCGAGTGGCGCAGAGAAGATCACTACAGGGTGGTTGGTGTGATTACACACCCTGAGGCAGCGACTACCTGTTCTCCAGCTCTGAGAACACTGTGATCTGCAGGGACTTCACTGGTGTTGCAACTCGTGGATCTTAACTACATCGGTTGACCTTGTATTGCAACCAACGGCTGGGCGAGGTGACAGGCCCATTAAATAGGAGCTCCACAGCAACTTATAAAGCGAGTTAGCCCTCCTGCTGCATTACTAAGATCCACAGAATACCAGATTAATACTAGAGACCCCCTATACACCTGGTAAATCATTTGAGTCTGCTTAACAAACATTTTTGGAACTCTCTGCCTTCTTTCCACTATTAACAGAGACATGTATATTATATGTGATGCATATGAATTTGATCCTTAACTTCTACATCATATGTGGTTCACTTTTCTTTGAACTTCACTTGTTGAGACACAAAGCCATTTGAATGCTGGATCTCTGAGACTGCAGTTACTGAGATACAAAGCAGTATTATAAGCCTCCAGAGAGGATTTTTAATAGGGCAACATACAAACCATTTTTTCCTACTCTATACAGCAGACTACCTATCTCTTTCTGTTGCCTTTAATAGGAGTGAATTGTACATCTACTACTGCCTATCTCCCCTGCTCTACTATATATTTAAAAACGCTGCTGCTTCTTGTTCACTTTTTATTATACTTGCCTGATTACTTTTACTACTTCTTCGCATAAGAACTGTTCTCTCGCAGATATTTTGGACGAAGCAGACCTTGTACCTTATGCTCGAGCTAAGCATTGTGTACAGCACACCTTTCTTCATAGATCGACAGAAGGTTCTGCTCTGATCGCCTTCTCTAAGGAATCTCAATTCTACCTTGGTCAGACTTGCCTCCCCCCACCCTATCTACTCACCCTCAGTGGGTAAAATCCATTTCTCCCCCTTTCCTTCTGTCATCCCTAGTGGATACGTCCCTGAGGCAGTGTGACTGAGACCCAGTATTCTCAATAGTTGTTTCCTGTGCTTCAGATTTCAACAATTATGGTTAAACCCAGCACCTGGTGGGATGTAGGAACCCCCCCCCCCAAGCATCTTTTAATAACGGAACTTCTTATTATTAAGATTAATTTTCTGTGCTGCTGCTCTACAGGGACTGATTAAGACTACTGAAGTCCACCTCACTGGCATTAACTAGGCAAAGAAAAGGCAGATTATATTTACAATGGCACACTCCAATAGGTAAAAACAGAAACCAACAGATGGGCCTAAAAGAACAGTGGCAGACCACTTTAAAAGCAACCTCCAATCGGATATAGAACTCTCTGATGAGAATTCTAGAGGACCGCCCACATCACTCAGAACACCTGATCGTTTTACTCTTCAAGAACATTCTAACTCACAGACGATTTCTACATTATAGAATTAATTCATTCTTTATCCACCAAAATGGATTCTCATTACACTTCTTTAAAACAAAAAATTAAAACATCTGTTGCCGACCTCAAAAGAGACATAGCTACACTAGGTGAAAGGACAGACACCTTAGAAAGAAAACATGAAGATCTAGCAATGGATCATACTAACCTACTGTTTTACACACAGACCCTAGCAGAGATGATCTCAGACCTGGAGACCAAACTTGCAGATCTCGAAGACAGGTTGGGACGGAAAAATACCTCTGATCTTCCTGAATTCCTTTTAGGCTTATTCAAAGAGCTTTTGGAGTCACTACAAGATCAGGATCTGCTTATTGACAGGGCCCATAGAGCTCTTCACCCTAGGAATTCTACAGCTGAGCAACCCAGATATGTTATTATTCGTTTACACTTCTTAACCTTCAAGGAAAATGTACTGAAAGCAGCTTTCCAAAACAAAACTCTCCCAGATCCTTTTCAAGCTATTAAAATATTTCCAGATCTATCTGACCTCTGCCTAGACGACCTCCACCTGCTGCTAAGATGAAGGGTTCTCCGCAACAGATGCCTGGATAGGTGTATCCTTTTTTTCCTTTCAATATGTTTCTTGTGCTTATATGGAACTATTAGCGGTCTGATGACCCATGTTTATAGCATTAAAATTGATTCTTACTTTTTCCATTTGTTCCTAAGTTTGTAAATGTGATTCCATTTTCTATGGTTTGTTACAAGTATTGTGTATATTTACCATAAGTATGCTTATGCGTTCATGATAACTTGTCTTCTATGCTTACAATGTATACAATTGAGTTGTGGACTTTGTTAATTTATTGTTATGTTCTTTGACTATCACTTTATGAAGCTTCCCACATTAGTATGTTACTATCCCTTGGGGGTAGTACTATCACTCCCCCATTTCTAGAAATTATTGATATAAAAAAAATGCTATTCCCCTTTCCCCTGAAGTTAATTTTTGAAACTTACTCATCAGTATATAGTTTACCTTATAATCCACCCCCCTACTTATTTAATTCATTATTCCTCATATACAAACTTGAGCAGTGCTTACCCTATGAACTGTACCTTCTTTTCTATATCTGGAGTACACGCACCTATCTCTCACCTTGTCTATTGGTAGCTCTCTGTAATTTATTATCCTTATTTCAACTCATTGAGAAGCCTTTTTCCCCCTCCCCCCATTCTCTCTCCCCACCTTCAACCACCAGGATGGCAGACCTACAAGGTTTGAACACCCTAACTAAATGAAGACTCCTCCTTAACAGCCTGAGGCAGACCAAGTCTAATGTCATATTCTTGCAGGAGACCCACTGGGTTCAGCATTCAGGAAAGCCATATTCCTTTAAACACTTCCCTACGGTTTTTGAAGCCTCATTTAGCTCTAGGACAAGAGGTGTAGCCATCCTCATACGTGACAATGTAGCCTTCAAATTACTTTATACAGAAAAAGACCCAGAAGCTACAACCCCAATTCCGAAAAAGTTGGGATGGTATGGAAAATGAAAAAAACAAAACAAAAAGAGTAATTTGAAAATTCAATTCACCCTGCACTGTATTGAAAACACATTATTAACACATTATTTGATGTTTTACTTTGTGAATTTAATGTATTTTTTAAAATATACACTCATATAAAATCTGATGACTGCAACACACTCCAAAAAAGTCGAGACAGTCGTCTGTTTACCACTGTGTAACATCACATTTTCTTTTAATAATACTTATTAAGCATTTGGGCACAGAAGACACCCGTTGGTTAAGTTTAGCAAGCAGAATTTTTCCCCATTCATCCATTATGCATGTCTTCAGCTGCACAACTGTACAGGGCCTGCGTTGCCTTATTTTGTGCTTCATAATTCACCACAAATTCTCAGTTGGAGACAGGTCAGGACTGCAGGCAGGCCATGCTAGCACCTACACTCTCTGTTTATGCAACCATGCGCTTGTAATCCGAACAGAATGTGATTTGGCGTTGTCCTGCTGGAAAATTATGGGACACTAGGAAACACACTAACACTGTTTCTCCACACCAATCTCCTATGTATAAGATACGTAGTATCCTTATATCCTTACCCGAGACGCATGATTCCTGGTGGTCTGAAACTGCTGACCTTTTCATTTCAGATTTATACAATGCTAACAGGCTGTTAGAATTTAAAGAGACAAAATAGAAATTTTCTCTTCCTTCCTCGCTCCACTTTGAGTACCTACGCCTCACTAGCCTACTGAGATCCTGGGGTTTTCAGGACAAAGTTTATGAACCCTGACATCATGGGACCAAAGGTGGGCCCTATGTTCGCCACTTAATGGAACCCTCTCCTTCCATTATTATACCCTAGTAGTACCGCAAGAACATTCTAAACATACATAGTATATGGCCTGGGAGAGAGCTCTCTACTTTGAGGAGACGGCTGTAAACTGTTTCAGGGAGCTTGTGATCACCAAGAAAATTCTACATTGTGCAACACTATGGGAACTCTATTACAAAATTACAGTCTACTGGCACTTAGTCCCCGCTACATTATATAGGATCTTTAAAACCACTTCCCCTTTATGTTGGAGGGATTGTTGCAATTTAGGTACGGCCTTTGGAGATCAGTTTTTTAAATTTTAAACAAACTACATATTCAGACACCTGCTCACCCAGCAGTGGGTCTCCTGCATATATAGTCCATCATGGAATACTTTCAAAATATGGAACTCTATGCCTTCATAGAAAATATGGTCCTCTTGGAATATACTTTTCCCAGACTAATCTGCCAATGATTGCAACTCCCTGAGCCCATTCCCCCCTTTTTTTCTCCCCACATCAGTGATTAAATCAGAGATACCCTGTTTGTACCATCATCTGCTATTACCTTATTTAGAATACACTCAAATCATCATCACAAGACTCTGAGAGCTAATATCTATAAGACTTCACTCCCCTCCAAAGCACTTTTGATGGAGATCCTGGCTTCTGACATTTTCTTACATAGATATTGTCTGATTTGAAGCTGTTGTCCCCTGGATTTCCCTAAAATGTATTATACTAGATCATTACCCACACTGTTGTTTACTGACATAATGTTTCCCTTTTTTAATGTGTCATCAGACCCAACAGTGATCTTTTACGTGGCTATCCTAAACAAATCTTATTCCTGAATCAGGTGGCCCTTTATTGGCCGATCCGGTAGCTACTTTCATATGTATGTTTATTTTTTTCTGTATATGAGGTTTCTGAAATTTCTGACGCATGGCATGTTGTATACTCATTTATCTCTACTGTTAAATGTTACATTGATTTTACAATATGCCTTTACAGGTGAAACTCACAAAATTAGAATATTGTGCAAAAGTTCATTTATTTCACTAATGCAACTTAAAAGGTGAAACTATTATAAGAGATAGACTCATTACATGCAAAGCAAGATAGTTCAAGCCGTGATTTGTCATAATTGTGATGATTATGGCTTACAGCTCATGAAAACCCCAAATCCACAATCTCAGAAAATTAGAATATTGTGAAAAGGTGCAATATTCTAGGCTCAAAGTGTTCCACTCTAATCAGCTAATTAAGCCATAACACTTGCAAAGGGTTCCTGAGCCTTTAAATGGTCTCTCAGTTTGGTTCAGTAGGAATCACAATCATGGGAAAGACTGCTGACCTGACAGTTGTGCAGAAAACCATAATTGATACCCTCCATAAGGAGGGAAAGCCTCAAAAGGTAATTGCAAAAGAAGTTGGATGTTCCCAAAGTGCTGTATCAAAGCACATTAATAGAAAGTTATGTGGAAGGGAAAAGTGTGGAAGAAAAATGTGCACAAGCAGCAAAGATGACCGCAGCCTGGAGAGGATTGTCAGGAAAAGGCCATTCAAAAATGTTGGAGACTTTCACAAGGAGTGGACTGAGGCTGAAATCAGTGCATTAAGAGCCACCACACACAGACGGATCCTGGACATGGGCTTCAAATGTCGTATTGTCAAGCCACTCCTGATCAACAAACGTCAGAAGCGTCTTTCCTGGGCTAAAGAAAAACAGACCTGGTCTGTTGCTTAGTGGTCCAAAGTCCTCTTTTTCTGATGAGAGCAAATTTTGCATCTCATTTGGAAACCAAGGACCCAGAGTATGGAGGAAGAATGGAGAGGCACACACTGCAAAATGCTTGAAGTCCAGTGTGAAGTTTCCAAGACGTTTCTGACGTTGTTTGTTGATCAGGAGTGGCTTGACAAGAGGAATACGACATTTGAAACCCATGTCCAGGATCTGTCTGTGTGTGGTGGCTCTTGATGCACTGACTCTAGCCTCAGTCCACTCCTTGTGAAAGTCCCCAACACTTTTGAATGGCCTTTTCCTGACAATCCTCTCCAGGCTGCGGTCACCCCTGCTGCTTGTGCACCTTTTTCTTCCACACTTTTCTCTTCCACATAACTTTCTATTAATGTGCTTTGCTACAGCACTTCGGGAACATCCAACTTCTTTTGCAATTACCTTTTGAGGCTTTCCCTCCTTATGGAGGGTGTCAATGATGGTTTTCTGCACAACTGTCAGGTCAGCAGTCTTTCCCATGATTGTGATTCCTACTGAACCAGACTGAGAGACCATTTAAAGGCTCAGGAGCCCTTTGCAGGTCTTATGGCTTAATTAGCTGATTAGAGTGGGACACTTTGAGCCTAGAATATTGCACCTTTTCACAATATTCTAATTTTCTGAGATTGTGGATTTGGGGTTTTCATGAGCTTTAGGCTATAATCATCACAATTATGACAAATCACTGCTTGAACTATCTTGCTTTGCATGTAATGAGTCTATCTCATATATTAGTTTCACCTTTTAAGTTGCATCAGTGAAATAAATTAACTTTTGCACGATTTTCTAATTTTTCGAGTTTTACCTGTATATCATGATAATTTCTGTATGCTTTCATTTTTGCAAAACCTCAATAAAAAAATAATTTGGGCCACTGATTTGTGTGTGGACATATACAGGGCGTGCATGTTTTATGGTAAAAAATAAATAAAATGGTTCCAACCTTGCCACTAATTATTTCTTTTTGCCATAAAATGTATTGGGCCAGGTTAAAAACAAATGGATTCTATGAAGGGGCTCACACACATATATATTCAAACAAAAATCATTGGCCCAATGGATTGTAACCTTTTCAAAATACCAGTTATTTATTAAAAAAACTGTAAAATATAGTAGGTGGCGAAGTTTCTTTGCCACAAAACATGCTGGGCCAGGCTGAGAACATATCTATCCTATGAAGGGGTTCACACCCTGTATATATCCTCACTGAAATCAGTGGCCCCAAAGACTTTAACACCTTAACCCAAATGGACGTATATATACGTTGTGCGGTACTTTGATTATTGTACCACGCAATGTATATATATATATATATATATATATATATATATATATATATATATATATGTCTGAGCTGCAGGAAGCTCCAGCAGTCTCGGCTGTTAAGTTCATCTGCTAGTGTCGGCAGTGTCACTGTCTGTAACGATCATCTGCTGGTGCCGGCGGAAGGTGTGGGAGGGAATTGGGAAGGGGGGTGGTCAGCCCAGCAGCTGAGGGAGTGGGAGGGCCCTACACTGCGGAAAATAAAAAATAAAGGGAGAGGGAGGAAAGAGGAGCTACGCTACAGAAAAATCATGGGGTCCTAACTAATGATCGCGGGAGGGGGGAGGTGGGGGGACCACTACACTACAGAAAATAAATAAAAAAATAATAAAAGAAAAAATTTAATAATTAGATTTTATAGGTACTTGCAGACATCTGCCCGTACCTAAGATGGCGGGCATTTTTAGAGGGGGAGAGTTAGAGAGCTTTTTGGGAGGGATCAGGGAGGTTGGAGAGTTAGGGTTATCCTACACTGCAGAATATATGTATATATATGTATATATATATATATATATATATATATATATATATATATATATATATATATATATATAATACAATTTAAAAAGCCTTCAATTTTGCATATTAGCAGACTGTCTGCCAGTACCTAAGATGGGGTGAGGGAGGGAAGAGAGCTGTTTGGGAGGGATCAGGGGGTAAGAAGTGCCAGGTGGGAGGGTAATCTCTACACTAAAGCTAAAATTAAACTTTCAAGCTACCTGATTATCCCCTTCACTGGGAATAATAGAAGTGTGGTGCACAGCTGCAGTTAGCGACCTTCTAATTACCAAAAAGCAATGGTAAAGCCATGCATGTCTGCTATTTCTGAACAAAGGGAATCCCAGAGAAGCTTTTACAATAATTTGTGCTATGACTGCACAAGCTGTATGTAAATAATTTCAGTGAGAAACCGAAAGCTTGTGAAAAAGTTAACAATGTTTTTATATGATCACATTTGGTGGTGAAATTGTGGCATGAAATATACCAAAATGGGCCTAGATCAATACTTTGGGTTGTCTACTTAAAAAAATATATAGTTTTCACAGGTAAATAGACAAAAACAAGGCTCTATTTCTGTTTAAATTGCAAAAATGCTAAAAATGCTCCGGTATTTTGGTATTTTCTTGGAAAGTCCAGGTAGTGGAGGGGTTAAAGGGATATAAAAGGGATATAAAACTCAATTTTAAACTCATGATTCAGATAGATCCTGCAATTTCAAACAAATTTCTAATTTACTTTTATTGTCAAATTGTCTTCCTTCTCTTGATATCTTCTTTTGAAAATCAGGGACGTAAGCTTAAAGGGATACCAAACCCACATTTTTTCTTTCATGATTCAGATAGAGCATGCAATTTTAAGCAACTTTCTAATTTACTAATATTATCAAATTTTCTTCATTCTATTGTTATCTTTATTTGAAAAAGCAGGAATGTAAAGCTTAGGAGCTGGACCATTTTTGGTTCAGCACCCTGGATAACGCTTACTGATTGGTGGCTCCATTTAGCCACCAATCAGCAAATGCTACCCAGATGCTAAACCAAAGATATGCCGGCCTGTAAGCTTACTGTAAGAATATGTAACCAATCTGCCTCCATCTTGTCACTTTTGCATTTTGTATCTATTCAGCGTTTCTAAGCTAACATTGAACTATGGTGTTTCTCAATATATTTGCTCTTGTTGTTCTCAACCTTAGTCTACTGACATTTGTTTTTGTGGAACACATTTTGTAATTCCTGCCTTTTCAAATAAAGATATCAATAGAACGAGGAAACATTGATAATAGGAGTAAATAGAAAGTTGCTTAAAACTGCATGCTCTATCTGAATCATAAAAGAAAAAATGTGGGTTCAGTTTACCTTTAAGAGCCGGCCCATTTCTAGAGCACTATATGGCAGCAGTTTTGCAAGAATGCTATCCATTTGCAAGAGAACTAGAGGGCAGCACTATTTCCTACCATATAGTGCTCCAGATGCCTACCTAGGTATCAATTTAACACAGAATATCATGGGAACAAAGCAGATTTGATCAAAGAGGTAAATTGGAAACTTTTTTTAAATGGTATTCTCTGTCTGAATCACAAAATAACATTTTTGGATTTCATATCCATTTAACCCTTTCAAAATACCTCTTATTCATAGAAGGCAAAATATAAAAGGTGGCAAGTTTGGCACCAGTTGTTTTGACCATAAAAATCATTGGCCAAGCTGAAAACACGTGGATTCTATAAAGAGGCTTACACACTATGGGCTAGATTACAAGAGGAGCGGTATTTTGCGTTTTCGCTATATCGAAAACTCAGCTAGAATTAAGATTTTTCCACTTGTTGTTTTAAGCTGGTATTACAAGTTAAAAACAACAACATTATCTTACTCTAGCAGTAACCTGACTAGCGGAAAAATCAGAACTTACAATATTGGGTGCGCATTCACGAATTCCGCCCTAGAAGTCAATGGATACAAAAAATAGAAAGAAAACAGACTCTTAGGCAAACACGATTGCATATTATATCATTTTTGAGGTGGCAAGGTTTGCACTAGTTTTTTTTTGCCGTAATAAGCATTGGGCAATGTCTGTATATATGCCCACAGAAATCAATGGCCCAAAGGATTTTTACCCTTTCAAAATACCACTTATTCATTGAAAGTTAAAATATATAAGGTGGCAAGGTTGGTTTCAGTTTTTAGCATAAAACATTGGGCCATGCCTAAAATACATGGAATATGTATATGAAGGGGATTACACACTGTGTATATCCCCAAAAGAAATTAGTGGCCCAACGGATTTTATCCCTTTCAAATAAACCAGTTATTTATTCAGGACAAGCAAAATATATGAAGTGGAAAGGTTCACATCAGTTTGTTTGCCATAGAAACCGTTGGGCCAGTCTGAAAATACATATGAAAGGTTCATGCCCTGTATCTAAAAACACAGAAACGAGTGACCCAAAGAATTTTAACCCTTTCAAAATACCAGTTACTTATTCAGGAAAAGTAAAATATGAGGTGACAAGGTTGACACCAGTTTGCCATAAAAAGCGTTAGTCCAGGCTAAGAACGTATATATATATATATATATATACACACAGCAATTAGTGGCCCAAATGATTTTGACCTTTTACTTATTCAGAAAAGGTAAAATATATAAGGTTTTTGCCATAAAAAGCATTGGGCTAGGCTGAGAACATCTTTCGTATGAAGGAGTTAACGCCCTGTATATATCCCCACTGAAAAGGTAAAATATATGAGTTGACAAGGTTGGCACCAGTTTGCCATAAAAAGAGGTAGACCAGGCTGAGAATGTAAGTTATATGAAGGTCTTTACACCCTGTATATATCTACACAGAAAACAGTGGCCCAAAGGATTTAAACCCTTTTAAAGGACCTTTTACTTATTTAGAAAAGGTAAACTATATGAGGTGGCAAGGTTGGCACCAGTGTGTTTGCCCTAGAACCCGTTCTGCCTGTCTGAAAACATGTCTGTTGTATAAAAGGGTTCACGACCTGCACATATCCACACAGAAAGTTGCTCAAAGGCTTTTAACCTTTTCAAAATACGAGTTACTTATTCAGAAAAGGTAAATTAAATGACATGGCAAGGATACTGCTTTGGAGGCCCATTGTTTCAGGCTCGCCTGAAATGGAAGTTAAGAAACAGCGGTCATAAGACTGCTGCTCCTTACCTCTCCGACACCTTAAAGGTGGCGGATTGAATTCATCCCGATCCGATAGGGATGATTGACAGCCCCTGCTAGCCACCGATTAGCAACCAGTGAGCAGGGGTCAGCATTGCACAAGCATTTCTGGTGAAATGCTTGTGCAATGATAAATGCGGACAGTGTATGCTGTCCGCATTTAGAGATGTCCAGCAGACATGATTTATTATAGCAAATCATGTGCGCTCGACACTTAAATTTAACCCTATATATCCACTCAGAAATCAGTGGCCCAATGGACTTTAATCCTTTCAATATACAAGTTACTTATTCAAAACATAACCAAAATTGTGCCATGTTTCTCATCTGTTTATTGAAATAAAACAATTTCTTTTTTAAAGTTTTTTTCTTTTTTTGAAATAAAAATAATGAGAGATATTTTATTTTGCAGCTTTATTTTGCAGATTGAAATCAGTTGCTGAATAAGAAGCCAACTTCTGTGAATAAGAATCTGGCCGAATAAGAAGCCAACTTCAGCCTCATAAACATTTGGTGATTCATGGTAAAATAATTCATTACATGATGTTTACGTCTCTGTTCTTTGTGCGTATATATAAAGACCGTGTAACTTTAACACTAGCGGTTCTGTAATGCTGTGGGCTCCATTTATCAAGCAGTGGATGCTGCTTCGGAGGCCCATTGTTTCACGCGAGCCTGAAACGAAAGTTAAGAAGCAGTGGTCATAAAACCTGTCCGTGGCGGATTTAAATCATCCCGATCCGATCGTCCGCCTGCTGCGATGTCTAGCAGTTCCCTACAGAGAATCATGTCCGCTCAGCATTTGATAAATGGAGCTATATGTGTTTAGTCCCGCAATGGGGTTAAACACATGCTTAAAGTCCAGCTTTGGACTTGCAGAGCACCGAAGGTCCTGAAACAGAAACTGCCGTTGATTCAATCAGCGGCGCTAGTTGCACAGTTGAGTCTCGTATTTAGTGCTGCTGTCAGTGTCTGCTCAGGACCTGTAGTGCTCTGCGGGTCCCGAGCAGGACTTCAAGCATGTGTTTAACCCCTTTGCGGGTTAAACACGTACCATTACAGCATCGCTAGTATTAAAATAACTTGTTTTAAATAGATTATATTATGTAATTTTAACACTATAATGGCCCTTTAATTAGTTAAACAGACCTGTTCATTTGTTGTAAGATTACTTCTGCTTTTTCAAATGAGGTATTCAAAGTTGAGCATTGCGTGTGGTATGCAGAGAATGATCAAGTTGTAACACTACATTACAATGGACAGCCACACAAATTAGAGCATCCCATGCTAAGTATTGGGAGCTTTTACTCAAAGTGATGGTAAATCCTTGCATTTCTGAAACGCTAGGATTTACCATTGGAACAAAAAAGGGGACTTTCAGTCATGAAGTATAAAATACTTCATGCTGAAAGCTCCTTTATTTGTTTGCAGCGTTCGGCGCACTGAGCTGCTTAGGCAACCCACGGCAGAACGATATTTGGCTGAGCAGTGACGTTTCCATCTCTTAGCCAATAGCTGTGCAGGAAATCCAGCGGCAGTTGGCGCCAAGCCGGATTTCTTGCACGGCTATTTTTCTAACCTGCTAGCATGCATAGTAAAATGCTTATCTATAGCATAATATGGAATAGATCTTTTTTTCACTTTTAAGTAGAAATTTTTTTTTCTCTGTAACCACCCTGAAAATGAATATTTAAATGTGCAAAATATTTAATCTTTTTTTCAACGCAATCTTAGCTGAGGGAGAGAAGCAAACATCTGACTAAAACAAATTCTCCAATTCAAAACACATTTCTTAGAATCAGGGTATATACATAAAATATATACACAGCAGAAATTCTTACATTTAAAAACAAAAAGAAGGCAACTGCTTTAAACAAATGTCATTAAGAAAAGTTTATTGTGCAGCTAACTTTGCTTTATCACTTCATCAAGCAGTTTATCAGGACAAACAAGAAATGATTAAAACTTTATTTACATATATGTACACAGAACAGAGACATAAACATCATGTGATAAATTATTGTACCAGGAATCGCCATATGTTTTTATCATCCAGAGATTTAGAGACTGATGCTTATCAGGGTGTGTACAGAACTGAGAAGAGGTTGGATCTCATTAAAATAAAGACTGCAAGGAAAGTCACACCTTAGGACAGTGCATTGCATGCTGGAAGTTGTAGTTTGCAGCTCAATAATAAAAATCAAGACTGAAATATATTTCCCAGCATGACACTCATTTATTAACTCTGGAGGATTAAAACAAAACAAAAAATAATGATCTTTTTTTTTTTTTTTAACCAAACAGCTGGCTAATATACAGGATCTGGCAACCCTAGTAACTAAAAGCATATTATCTGTTTTGCCAATACCGGTTATTACATTGCTATTTTGTATGCAAAAGTATCTGTTATTTTGGATGAGAAAAAAGGCACTCTGACAGCAACAGTGACCTCTGTTGGTCACAGACATAAGCACAAGGCATTTATTTTAGGAAAAGCAGAAATGCTAAGTGACTGACAACGACAGTGACTCTAACAATGAGTCTGACAATGACAGTGATTCTGACGACACTGACCTTTGTTGTTCAGAGTCAAAGTGACATTCATAGTCACATGGCATTTTGATAATGCAGAAATGCAAAGCGACTCTGAAAGCCACAGCAACAATGCCCTTTGATGGTCAGGGTCACATGGCATTTTTATAAAGCTGCAATGCCAAGTGACTCTGACAGCCACAGTGACAATGACCTTTGATGGTCAGGGTCACATGGCATTTTGATAAAGCTAAAATGCCAAGAGACTGACAGCCACAGCGACACTGACCTTTGATGGTAGGGATCACGGTAAGGGTCACATTGCATTTTGATAAAGCTGAAATGCCAAGTGACTGACAGCCACAGCGAGAATGACCCCTGATGGTCACTGTCTCAGTCGCTATCACGGTCAAGGTCACATGGCATTTTGATAAAGCTGAAATGCCAAATGACTATGACAGCCACAGCGACAATGACTTTTGGTGGTCAGGGTCACATAGCATTTTGATAAAGCTGAAATGTCAAGTGACTATGACAGCTACAGCGACAATGGCTTTTGGTGGTCATGGTCAGGATCACATGGCATTTTGATAAAGCTGAAATGCCAAGTGACTATGACAGCAACAGCGACTAGGATCTTTAAGGTGTCAGAAATCAAAGTGGCTGTCAGTGTCATGTGGAAATTTGCACTAAATCTGCTATGTGACTATGGCATTTAACAATGTCCTAAAATGGACACTGTAGGAAAGAGCACTAATAGGTCAGGGGATGTACTATAGAACATTCAATGAGTTGTCAGACCATGTAAAATGTGTCTTTTGGTTTCATGAGAGAGCTCAGATAGACATGGATATGTACTAAAGTAAGGGCTTGAGAAACCCAAGGTTCAGTGGCACCTAGAAAATAAACCTTGGTTCTTGAGAAAGTGCCATGACCCTTTGTCCTTGGAAGGAGAGAGATTCAAGGTGAAAGACTTGACAGTTGTTCCTCTCCCCTTCATATAGTTTGCACTTTGGCACAGCTGTGCATCATTTCCATCTGGCTTAAACTTACATTAACACAAGGGTGCCTCCTACCTTTGTCTGCTTTGCTTTTAATGAAGTCATTATTAGATAAAGTATTTGCATATAAAATGCAAAACAGTAAGTTCTTAATTATTGAAGTTTTGGGTTGTAGGCCATGTGTATGCTGAGCTCTGTGAAAACAGAACAGTGAAGGTGCAGAGCACAGAAGTCTCTGACTGTCTGATTTTGACACAGGGAATGCTGATAAATAAGCCTGACTAGCCAAGAAGAAGCCTGTCCTTATTCTTGGTTACTTTGTCCTGTTCCCACCGACTCCGAGCTCTGATATCACTACTCCTGCAGTATACATGAATAGCAGTGACACGTGAATCAAGCTGAGCAGTGACACAGTTGAGGATACCACTGTCTGCAGTATTTACTTAAAATTGGGAACCCTACTAAGCAGTGATCTGAGTGAAATCAAGCTAAAATAAATGGCATGTATATTTTTTTTTAATTGTTTAAGCCTCTGGATTGCAGGGTTATGTGAAATATAGTATGCACATGTATGATGGGAGGTCAAGGGATTAAAACACTGCTGCTATTTGTTATGCAGCTGTGATTTAACCCATTTATGTTTTGGGCAAGCTACTATTAGTCATTGCTGTGTGTTAATGCAGTGATTCAACCTCTAGGTCACCCAAAATTTACAGCAATCATAGTGTTAAATCACTACATTGACACACAATGGCCATGATAAATAGGCCCCTAAATGTCACATTTAGGTGAAAAAAGTAATTTGAGGTTTGGAAGCAAAAGACGAAAAATAGATTTGGGAATGTGTGCTAAGATGTATGATTAGAGAAAAATCTTATAGAAGTTAACATAAAAGAGTATTTTTTATTCAGTGAAACTTTAAGAATATAAGATCACTTTTCCATCTAAAGGGGAGGAGAGTCCACGGTTTCATTCATTACTGTTGGGAATTAAGAATCTGGCCACCAGGAGGAGGCAAAGACACCCCAGCCAAAGGCTTAAATACCTCCCCCACTTCCCTCATCCCCTAGTCATTCTTTGTTTGCCTTTCATCAAAGGAGGATGGCAGAGAAGTGCAGAGGTTTCGGAATAGTCTCTTATGGAGGGTAGTACTCTTCGCAGTGGGACTGGAGTCTGAGAGCCTGGGCGAAAGTTAGAGTCTGGAGATGCAGGGAGAGTCTTTCTGCAAAACCATCCCGACTTATATTAACAGCTCCACAAGCAATCAGCGTTGATGAGTTTCGCTGCCTGCTTTCTGCACTCAAGTCCATGTCAGGAGTGAGGCTACTAACCTGTCACACTTGAAGGGCTGTGTTTCTGTTCCACGGCATAGATTCTGGTAAGATTGTTTAATTTTTTATTCATAATGATAACACGGAAGACAGGGTCACAGTGTGACACCTTTTATCTTTAATGAATCGAGTTTTAATATTCCTGGAAAGGGGATTATTGAACAGGGGGGTTTATTCATGATATTGTTTATTGTGTCATCGCTGCGTTATATGCGAGATGAGGCTCTGGCAATGTGTGGAACATTCAGGTTACTGGCGTGTTTTCTCCTTAGTGCAAGGACGGTCCTGCCAGACATTCCATGTGACCGGTTGTGCCTATCTCTCTTACTCTGTGATCAACGGCGCAGGAAACAAAACGGTTTCTGTAGTCCGGGTCCTAGGAGGTGGTGAGTGCCCCGGCCATTGGAGGTATAAAGGTGCCTATTTATAAGTTAAGCTAGTCCGTTATAAAAGTGCAAGCTATGGAGAACTCTGATGCGTTAGAGGGTTCTCCCTCTTTTACAAAGTCTCATTCCTGTGTTTTTTTGTGAGGAGGTTCTGGTAGATCAGCCTGCTCAACTATGTTCCACATGCCTTGAGAAAGTTACGACATCTAAATGTAAACGGATGTCTAGTACTACTGAGCCGTCCACCTCTGAGGGTTCCTCGTCCCGTGAGTTGCGTTCCCTGCATTCATCTCCAATTGCACATGCAGCGCCCCGGGGTCCAACTGTTTTCCTTCGGGAGACATTCGTTGGCCGTCAGACTTTGCGGACCAACTAGAATCGGCGGTTTTGAAAGTGATCCATGCCTTACCACCTTCTGCTAAGCACAATCGTAGGGTATACCATGGTGGCCTGGCCCAGGGGTTGTCTATGCCTATGGAAATCCCAGAGGCATTATACGATGATGAGGCCCACTCCGACTCTTCAGAGAAGGCCCCTTCTGGGCCGGAGCCCGTGTCATCTAAAGCTCCAGCTGCGGAGGAGCCTGATTTTAGGTTTAGGATGGAGCATTTGCGCTTTTTGCTGAAGCAGGTGCTTGCTACTCTGGAGGTTCCAGAACCTAAGATTCCGGAGCTAGATAAGGTATTCGAGGACAGGGTAGTACCTCAGACTTTCCCGGTTCCCGTTAAGATGGCTAATATTATTAAGAATGAATGGGAGCGATTAGGTTCTTCCTTTTCCCCTTCTTCTTCCTTTAAGAAACTGTTCCACGTTCCGGACTCTCAGCTTGAGCTGTGGGGCAAAACGGACAACTATTCCCCTTGAGTATAGTTCGTCGTTTAAAGAGCCCAATGGATAAAAAGCTGGAAAACATGTTAAGAAAGATGTTTCAGCACACAGGGTTTGCTTTTCAGCTTGCAGCGGCCGTTGCGGCAGTTGCTGGAGCTGCAACATATTGGTGTGAATCCCTGTGTGAAATGTTCGAGGGGGAGAGGTTCCTCGACGAGATACAGGATAAGATTAAGTCGTTGAGGATCGCCAATTCTTTAATCTGTGATGCCATTATGCAAATTATTCGCCTGAACGCTAAGGAGTCAGGTTTTTCAGTTTTAGCTCGCAGGGCTCTGTGGCTAAAGTCTTGGTCTGAGGACATGACCTCTAAGTCGAGGCTGTTGTCCCTGCCTTTTCAAGGAAAGATTCTGTTTGGTCCAGGATTGGATTCTATTATATGCACGGTTACGGGAAGCAAGGGAGCTTTCCTACCGCAGGATAAGAAGGCTAAGAAGGGATTTACTTTTCGTCCCTTTCGTGTGGACAAGGCCCAGCGCCAGCAGCCCGCTGAGAAAGCGGACCAGTCCAAGGGAACTTGGAAGCCGGCTCAATCTTGGAACAAGTCTAAGCAGAGCAAGAAGCCTGCCGAGACGAAATCATCATGAAGGGGCGGCCCCCAACCAGTCTCTGGCCAAATAGGGGCAGATTATCTCTCTTCTCAGAAGCCTGGTTGCAGGACGTTCAGGACCCTTGTCTCACCTCTCTCGGTGTTATTGTACCAGTACCCCATGCAGAACGGGGTCTAGGGTACTATTCCAATCTCTTTGTGGTTCCAAAGAAGGAGGGCACGAGCCGCCCGATTCTGTACCTAAAATGTTTAAACAGGTTTCTCAGTGTTCCATCGTTCAAAATGGAAACGATCAGATCTATTTTGCCCCTAGTTCAAGAGGGACAGTTCATGATGACTATAGACTTGAAGGACGCTTACCTTCATGTGCCAATTCACAGGGACCACTTCAAGTTCCTAAGATTTGCGTTTCTGGACCAACACTTCCAGTTTGTTGCCCATCCTTTTTGTCTGGTGACAGCCCCAAGACTCTTCACAGAGGTTCTGGGGGCGCTGCTAGCAGTGGCCAGATCCAGTGGCATTGCTGTAGCGCCTTATCTGGATAACGCCGTCGCTCAGTCTCGCAGAGGATTATGCAAGGACTCTTTTTCTTTTGCTCCAATATCATGGTTGGAAGATCAACTCAGGAAAGAGTTCCCTGGTTCCCAGCAACAGGGTGGAGTTCCTGGGCACGATAATAGACTCTATGGCCATGAAGATATTTCTCACAGACCATCGACGCAGGAAGATTGCATCAACCTGTCTTGCCCTTCAGTCCTTCTCAAGCCCCTCGGTGGCTCAGTGTATGGAGGTGATCGTGCTGATAGACGTCATCCCATTCGCCAGGTTCCATCTCAGACCTCTTCAATTGTGCATGTTGAGACAGTGGAACGGCGATCATTCAGATCTATCACAGCAGATATCATGGATACTCGGACTCGGATCTCCCTCCCTTGGTGGATCCGTTCAGAGCAACTGTCCATGGGGACATCATTCTTGAGACCGCCCTGGGAGATTGTGACCATGGACGCTAGTCTGGCAGGATGGGGGGCTGTTTGGGGTATCAGGATGGCACAAGGAAAATGGTCTCAGGATGAGTCTCTCCTTCCGATAAATATTCTGGAACTCAAAGCAATCTACAATGCTCTGAAGGCATGGCCTTCTCTGGGGTCGTTCAGCTTCATCAGATTCCAGACCGACAACATTACCTCGGTGGCTTACATCAACCATCAGGGGGGTACGAGAAGCTCCCTAGCAATGAGGGAGGTGTCTCGGATCTTGGAGTGGGTGGAGTCCCACAGCTGCTCGCTCTCAGCAATTCACATTCCAGGTGTGGACAACTGGGAAGCGGACTTTCTCAGCAGACAATCCTTCTATCCGGGGGAAATGGTCTCTTCACCCCGAGGTGTTTGCAGAGATTTGCCTCAGATGGGGAACTCCGGAGATAGATCTCATGGCGTCCAGACTCAAATGCAAGCTACCCCGATACGGGTTGAGGTCCAGGGATTCCCAGGCAGAGCTGATAGATGCCTTAGCGGTACCGTGGGGGTTCAGCCTAGCTTACATTTTTCCACCGTTATCACTTCTACCTCGTGTAGTGGCATGCATCAAACAGGAGCGAGCTTCGGCTATTCTGATTGCTCCATCGTGGCCGCGGAGGACGTGGTATGCGGATCTGGTGGGGATGTCATCCTCTCCGCCGTGGAGGTTACCCTGTCGCAGGGATCTGCTAGAACAGGGCCCTTTTCAACATTGAAATCTAGATTCTCTGAAGCTGACTGCGTGGAGATTGAACGCCTAGTCTTGGCCAAGAGATGCTTTTCTGAAAGTGTGATTGATACTCTAATTTAGGGAAGGAAGCCAGTCACTCGTCGCATCTATCATATGGTGTGGAGTGCCTACTTGTCCTGGTGTGAGAAGCATGGATATCCTTGGCACAAGGTGAAGGTATCCATGATTCTGTCCTTTCTCTTAGACGGTTTGGAGAAGGGTCTTGTCACCAGTTCCTTAAAGGGACAGATCTCGGCATTATCCGTCTTGTTGCATAGGAGGCTTGCTGAGCTCCCTGACATTCAATATTTTGTTCAGGCTCTGTCTAGAATCAGGCCTGTCTTTAGACAGTCTGCTCCTCCATGGAGCTTAAACTTGGTCCTTAGGGTATTGCAGAAGGTTCCTTTTGAGCCTATGCATTCCGTTAACATTAAGATTCTGTCCTGGAAGGTTCTCTTCCTGTTGGCTACTGCATCGGCACGCAGAGTATCTGAACTGGCTGCCTTGCAATGTGAGCATCCTTATCTGGTTTTTCATGCGGATAAGGCTGTACTTCACACTGGTTTGGGGTTTCTTCCCAAGGTGGTGTCTAACCGTAACATCAATCAGGAAATAGTTGTTCCTTCTTTGTGTCCTAACCCTTCTTCTTCTAAGGAGAGGTTACTTCATAACTTGGATGTGGTTCATGTATAAAGGTTCTATCTTCAGGCTACGAAGGATTTCAGACAGTCTACATCTCTTTTTGTGGTGTATTCAGGGAAGCGCAAGGGGCAGAGGGCCTCTTCTACTTCTTTGTCCTTTTGGTTGAGGAGCTTGATTCGATTGGCCTATGAGACAGCGGGACATAAGCCTCCTCAGAGGATCACGGCTCATTCAACTAGAGCTGTGGCTTCGTCTTGGGCCTTCAAAAATGAGGCCTCTATGGAGCAAATTTGTAAGGCGGCTACCTGGTCCTCCTTACACACACACTTTTACAAAGTTTTACAAGTTTGACGTTTTTGCTTCTGCGGAAGCTGTTTTTGGGAGAAAGGTTTTGCAGGCTTGTTGCCCTCAGATTAAGGTCCGCCTTTTACCGTTTTCATTCAGTGTCCTCTAGAGCTTGGGTTTATGTTCCCAACAGTAATGAATGAAGCTGTGGACGTTACTCCCCTTTAGAAAACATAAATTATGCTTACCTGATAATTTAATTTCCATCAAGGGGAGGAGAGTCCATGGCTACCACCCGTAGCTCCGATGGGCGGACCTAAATTTAATTTATCTTCTGGCACCATTTATACCCTGATATTTCTCCTACTGTTCCTTGTTCCCTCTGCAGAATGAATGGGGGATGAGGGAAGTGGGGGAGGTATTTAAGCCTTTGGCTGGGGTGTCTTTGTCTCCTCCTGGTGGCCATGTTCTTATTTCCCAACAGTAATGAATGAAGCCATGGACTCTCCTCCCCTCGATGGAAATGAAATTATCAGGTAAGCATAATTTATGCTTTTTAGATTGCTGATCTGGTTGTTGTGCCTTAGGTATAGTCCTTGAGTTTGTGATGTAAAGTGAATTTTGGGTGGTACATCTATGTCAAAAGTTGATATAATGGGGTAGATTGTAAGTGAAACCCAACAGACAGCACGGGGGGGGCGTAATCCTTATCATGACCCTGCGCAAATCTGGTATTACAAGTTAGCAGTAAAGGTTTAATAGCGGAACTTGACCCAGCCAACATTTTTTTTAAACTTCCTATACTTTGAATGGATAGTGCAGGGAGCGCTATAAATGCATATATTATGTTATAACTTGTGCTCAAGTGGAACACAAAATAGCAATGGAAAATTTGGCGCTTTTGGAGAGCTGAAGTGTTAATGCTTGAAAATATAGCAAAACACATGTATAATATATTAAATTAAAACATTTCACTCATATTTAAACACATTAAAGACTAGATTACAAGTGGAGCACTAAATTATCCTGCACCAGCCATTATAAGTGGCCTGGTTATTGTTACAGCGGAAGCTATGCTCACGGTAGCAATTAGCGCTTATAAAAATAACCAGAGATCACATTTATAAATGTGCCCCAAATGCCCCCTAAGTACAGTGCAGTGTATTATTAAAAAATGAAGATAGCAGCATTTTTTAAAATAAAAAAGCTGCACAAGTGCAGTATTTTGGGGGTAAAGTTGGCGGGAGTGGGGTGTTAGAAAAAAAAAATGGCACTAAAAAGTGCCTTTACATTGCAGTCTATGGCATCATTGTGTTCCTAGTAAATATATGCGTATATGCTTGTATACATATATATTTATGTTAATATGTGTATATATATTAACACATAAATATATATGTATATGATTATATATATTTATATTTGCTGCCATCGCTGTGCTACTTACTCCCTTCGCTACGTTTAGGTTCTGATGCCGTCTCTTACGGCATCAGAACAAGGCTCCCATTGGAGCCTGTGGAAGCGCTCTCTCGTGAGGGCAATGCTTCCCAGCAATGCGAATGTGAGCTTGCGTTCGCATTGCTGACAACTTGTAATACCAGAGCACATTAGCGTGCACTATTACTCAGTAAAGCGATATTTGCGCTCCACTTGTAATCTGGCCCTAAAAATAAAATAAAGGTTTAGCAAAAACCACACACAAATAGTGAAAGTAATACAGACCAATATGCAGGAATATATCCAAAGTGAAAAGAGCCTTTAATGGAAACAGTGCCACAAATACAAACAGTTCAAATGATGTTCCTCAAAAGGAAGAGAAAGAAACACATCATAGCATAATACTGTGTAAATCTTCACTCCCCACATGGAAGGCAGATCCAGAATACTCACATTAGTTAGAGCTTCAACAGACAATGACAAATGCTTAAAGGGACACTGAACCCAAAAAATTTCTTTCGTGATTCAGATAGAGCATGAAATTTTAAGCAACTTTCTAATGTACTCCTATTATCAAATGTTCTTCATTCTCTTGCTATCTTTATTTGAAATGCAAGAATCTAAGTTTAGATGCCGGCCCATTTTTGGTAAACAACCTGGGTTGTTCTTGCTGATTGTTGGATAAATTCATCCACCAATAAAAAAATGCTGTCCAGAGTACTGAAGCAAAACAAAGCTTAGATGCCTTCTTTTTTAAATAAAGATAGCTAGAGAACAAAGAAAAATTGCTAATAGGAGTAATTTAGAAAGTTGCTTAAAATTGCATGCTCTATATGAATCACAAAAGAAAAGAATTGGGTTCAGTGTCCCTTTAAAGCAAATGTACAATTTATTAAAAATAAAAGCCAAAGTTCTTTTAGATCACTATGGTAACAGGTACAAACATACAAGGATACTGTGCTTGTGATACTCCGTTGTTACAGACCGCATGAAGCTCCACACTGTATCTGTAGTCTTTCTTTACCAGACAAGTACCCCTCCTTGTGTCCAATTTGAACAATGCTTAAATTACTCCAACGATCATTCACCAACTGCTCTTAGCCTTTTCAACCTGTTCCCCTTCTTAAAAAGTGGTTTCTTGGCTGCTACCCTTCCACATCAAGCTACTTTAGACCGTAGAAGGGTTTTCTTCCCGTCTCTCAAAGGAGAAACTCTGAGAAACTACTCATCAGATTTTTAAAGTTTTCTTGGCCCTCCAGTCCCTTTTTTTGTCCTTGAACTCTCTTGATTCTTCAAATATCTTGTTTGTTTGCTGATTGCCCTTTGAGAATGGCCTTGCTGATGCAAAAGTATGATTTTATGACAGTAAAATTCTGTGATCTTTGGCATTTTGATTGGAATGATGTGATTGAAAGTTGGTCTTATTAGCAAGCTTCCAATGAATTAAACTCAAGCATGTCTTGCACAAACCTGGTGTAATAGACCTTTTTTACTGCAGTTATTTTGACATGAAATAGAAGGACAAATACAGGTGTTAGCAATGACATTAATAAGATTTCCATTCCATTTAGGTTTACGAGTGTAAGGGGAGGTCACACTAAATAATTACCACTTTAGCCTATAGAAGCAGATTTTTCTGATTTTTTTCTTCTGTGTTTTTTTTTAATGCTGCATATAAATATCCTGTATTTACTGGTTGTATTATAATAAAGAGACTGAGAAATAATTATATATGGTCATTATACAATATACCTAAAACAACAAATCTAATGGTGGCCTAAGACTTTGCACAGTACTGTGTGTATATATATATATATATATATATAGGTATTTATATATATATATATATATATATATATATATATGTGTGTGTGTGTGTGTGTACATATACATGTGTACAGTGTTTTAAAATTATGTTACACACACTATATCTTGTGTCTTTACAACAACAATAGGTGCAGCTAGGGGTGCCTACAACAATCAATAGTTATCATAAAATAGTGTAAAAGTTTAATAAAAAGTTGAAAGAAATAAAATTAGAAAACAATATTGACAGTCTATGTCAACTGCAAAGATTGAGAGATTGAGAGATCCTATGGAAAAATCAGAGAAGGCGCCTCATAGCGTAATACAGTCAATATACATCTGTCAAATAAACGGAAAAACCACTCACATTTGGATAAACACTACAAAGTGCCAATCAAGTGGACTGGATCCTTATAGAGTCATAATATGTTGCCAAACTTTCAAAAGGCAATGCAACAATTGATGATATTTTTGTCCAATGTGATATGTTAGGGATGACGACTCGATCACATGGTTATTGATAGACCAATCAGTCCGCATGTGATCATACATTAGTTAGTGAAGATCTCTACTTTTGACCTTTTTTTTTCCAGGGTTCCCCCATAGAAGCCTATTTTGTGAGTGATTTATCTGATTTCCTAATTTTAGTGTGCCCTAGACTATCACTTAAGCACTAATATATTACTTTAAACTTGTAATATAAGCACAAAAATAAAAGTGCTATTGATTTAACTTTAGGGGTGTTGGTGCACAAACTTGTAATTAAGCCTTATGTATGCTATTGCAGCACTTAACTCAAAAATGTTTTAAGCCAGAAGTTTAACAAACTCTTAACAACCTACCGTACTACAGAGTGACCCCGGAGTAATCTAATTGCACTTGAGCATTGTTTAGGTAATATAAGTGGTGGTTAGATGCTTATGGGGAGGTTTGGCCAGCCAAAGGTTTACTTAAAGGGACAGTATACTGTAAAATAGTTTTTCCCTTAATGTGTTTACAATTGCGTTTTTTACCAACTGCAGAGTAAAAAATGTATGAAAATTAGCTTTTTAAGGCTTATTTGTGTATATTAAAGCTCTGATTTTGTGTTTTGAAGCCACAACCTAATAAAATGGGTTGAGCTTGTAGGTATAATCAGATCTCATTACTGTATCACATTGTGCACATATACCTGCTTCTTTATCTTATATCTGTCCTTAAAACAATCACCAATACTTTGAGAGAACAATGGAAAATCAACATTTTATTACCTTATCTCTGCTTTATCACACTGGGAGTGTAATTTCTTCTGCTGGCTGTGTTTACAAAGCTTATCTATAGCTGGTACGCGCGGCCACAAACTTTCAGGATAGGTGGGGATACCACATGCTAAATTAACAATTTCAAATGCCAATATAAGGGTAAAGGAGCTACTTGTAAACAATTTAATACACTCCAGCAGGTAAAGTGGATCATTGGGAACAAATTAAAGGGGAGAAAATTTTTGAGTAAACTGTCCCTTTAAGAAAAACACAGAAAATAGAGGAAAGATAAACAGTAGGCAGGAGCTCCTAAATCAGGACTATCCTGTAAATTGCTGGCCACCTTAAAGGACCAGTAAATACAGTAGCTTTGCATAAGACACAAATGATAAAAAGACAATGCACTAGCACTTAGTCTGAATTTCAAATAAATAGTAGATTTTTTTCAGACAAATTTTAATGTTATATCTACTTCCACCCCCCCTGCATCATGTGACAGCCATCAGCCAATCACAAATGCATATACGTATATTCTCTGAGTTCTTGCACATGCTCAGCTGAGCTGGTGACTCAAAAAGTGTAAATATAGAAAGACTGTGCACATTTAGTTAATGGAAGTAAATTGGAAAGTTGTTTAAAATTGCCTGTTCTATCTGAATCATGAAAGTTTAACCCCTTAGTGATCACAGCATTTTTCAATTTTCGTACCGGTAAGGACCAGGGCTATTTTTACATTTCATTTTATTATATATTTTCTGCAGTGTAGGATCTCCCCTTACCACCCAAGCTCCCTGAGCCCCCCCCCGAAACAGCTCTCTAACCCTCCCCCCTCTACCTATTTGCCGCCATCTTGGGTACTGGCAGCTGTCTGCCAGTACACAGTTTGCTAAAAATGTGGCCTTTTTTTAATAAAAAATAAATAAAAAACCCAATGTTTCTATAGTGTAGCTGCCCCCCCCCTCCTTAGCAACCCCCCCTCCCAGATTACTTTATATTGATAGCTCATACATGGATCCCATGTAGGATCCCCCTCTCCTCCCTCCTCCCCACTCACTGCCGTGATGTAGCGTGGCTGTAGTGGTCCCGCCCCCTTCCCGCCCTTATCGGTTGTCTAAGAAAGGATATTGCACGATGCCTTAATATCCAGGCATAGCTGCAATACCCTGAAAGCAGCTGGAAGCGATCACAATCGCTTACACCGCTTGAAACCCCTAAGGACGTGCCAGGCACGTCCTTGGTAATTAACAACCGTTTTTTGTAGGACATGCCTGGCACGTCCTTGGCCGTTAATGGGTTAATTTTGACTTGAATATCTCTTTAACTTATATTGTAAAGCAGGGCTTGACAAACACAGGTGTCAGATAGCCACTGACACTTTAAAAATAGGCCCTGGTGCCCTAGATTAGAGTCCCAATACACAATAGGGTGCCCCCCACTCCCCTGTCACCTACGAACTACACATAAAATGTATCTTGGTGAGGCTGGATTATTTCTATTTCACAGAGATGGGAAAATCTTCTGGCTCCTAATTTTATGGGCTAACTCTAGATTTTTAACTAATAGGTTGAGTCCATGCTTGATATATCATATACCAAGATTATCAGAAGCACAATTAGTTCAAGTCAAATGAACAGTGGTTAGCTGACATCAAAAAAAATGTTGTTTATGTTATAGTGACACACCAAACAACTGTTCTTTAATGTATCTATGCTTAGGGAGTTTTGTTTATATATGAACTGATAAAACAGATTTAAAGAGTGAGTGTTAAGAGGGAGGGGTAAGAAAGTAGTACAGATACACTGTGGGAAGATGACAACCATGAGGGAGCAAAAAGAGAATCATTATGTAGGTGAAAGATAAAGTGCAAAGAGACTTAGTCATAGTGCTGAAGAGCAGCTTTACCAATATATCATTTTTAGATATATGATCCATTTACAGTGCACCTGTTTCTACAACTGTGGAAACCCTATGTCTTTCAGCAAAGACTACAATCTTATCCATTTAAGGATGTGTAGCTGTATAGCCTAAAGCACTGGTTTTCAAACCTGTCCTCAAGCCTCCCCAACAGTTCAAGTTTTCTGGATTACCTTGGATGAGAGCAGGTAAATTAACCATGTTTACTAATTAGCTGATTATTTCACCTGTGCTCCAGTGCAGATATCCTCAAAATGTGGCCTGTTAGGGAGGCCTGGGGACAGGTTTGAAAACCAGTGGTCTAAAGCATGGTCTTCAGTCATTGGTGTTAGGCTCATGCTTTTAGGAATTCACTTCAAAGCATTCTAAGTCAGACTTGGAGCTAACATGGAATATATAAAGGTTGTATACATAGAAAGCTCTTCTATTTGCTAAGATAAAAATAATTAGCCCAAATTTGGTTTATTTTCATTACAAGAAGGTCTTATGTAGGAACTACTAGAGTGCAAACAATTGTAAAATGTCTGGTGCTTAAAGGGACAGTATACTGTAAAATAGTTTTTCCCTTAATGTGTTTACAATTGCTTTTTTTACCAACTGCAGTGTAAAAAATGTATGAAAATTAGCTTTTTAAGGTTTATTTCTGTATATTAAAGCTCTGATTTTGTGTTTTGAAGCCACAGCCTAATAAAATGGGTTGAGCTTGTAGGTGTAATCAGATCTCATTACTGTATCACATTATGTACATATACCTGCTTCTTTATCTTATATCTGTCCTTAAAACAATCACCAATACTTTGAGAGAACAATGGAAAATCAACATTTTATTACCTTATTTCTGCTTTATCACACTGGGAGTGTAATCTCTTCTGCTGGCGGTGTTTACAAAGCTTATCTATAGCTGGTACGCGCGGCCACAAACTTTCAGAATAGGTGGGGATACCACATGCTAAATTAACAATTTCAAATGCCAATATAAGGGTAAAGGAGCTACTTGTAAACAATTTAATACACTCCAGTAGGTAAAGTGGATCATTGGGAACAAATTAAAGGGGAGAAAATTTTTGAGTAAACTGTCCCTTTAAGCCATCCTTAGAGAATCTCTTGCTTTAGGAGACAGGCTGTATTATATTTTAATCTTTGGTGAACAATATTAAGTTCCAGGGCTACAAGCAGCAGTTCACCAGTTCTGCAATGATTCCAAGGTTCCTCCTAACCCAGAGAGATAGACGGTTTGTGGGCAGAAGTTTTAAGACCTTCTGGACTAAAGATAGCTCTGTCTTCACCCAAAGTATTTGACTTCTTTCAAGCTCTAGAAAGATTTAGTGCCTTTTTTAGCATCCCATTCCTTTCTAGAGTCTTAAATTATTTGGGTTTGCAGGTTCTTTTGCTGTATCAGTTTTAGGTTATGTTTGTTATTTTACATTTATCTACATCCAGGAGAGTTTCTGACCTAGGGTGCTGCTCTGTGTTGCCGGTTATTTTGTTTTCTCCTTGTGCTGATGTGATTCATAGGGGATTTTTGTTTGTTAACCCAGAATGTGGGAAACCCTGAATAATAATAATAATAATAAGACTTTTCCATCATTCTGTAGTAATGGTAATAAAGGCTTCCATGCCCTTATTTGCTGTTTAAAGGGATACTAAACATTTTTTTTTCTTTCATGATTCAGATAGAGAATGCAATTTTAAGCAACTTTCTAATTTACTCCAATTATCAAAATTTTCTTCGTTCTCTTGCTATCTTTATTTAAAAAGAATGAACGTAAAGCTTAGGAGCCAGCCCATTTTAGGATCAGTCCCCTGGATAGCACTTGCTTATTGGTGGCTACATTTAGCAAACCAATAAACAAGCATAACCCAGGTTCTGAACCAAAAATGGGCAGGGTCCTAAGCTTTACATTCCTGCTTTTTAACTAAAGATAGCAAGAGAATGAAGAAAAATTGATAATAGGAGTAAATTAGAAAGTTGCTTAAAATTACTGTTCTATCTGAATCATGAAAGAATACATTTGGGTTTAGTGTCCCTTTAATATTGGTTGAGTCTTTAACAAGTACATTTAATCTACTAAGGAAATGCATATTTTTTGGTTTGTTTTCCTGGCCACATAAAAGGCGTAACAGCTTTTTAAAGCCTTATTGTCAATGTTCAGCTTTGAACATGGAAATCACACAATCTTGTGGTCACTCAACATAACTTCTCCTTTATGCCTGGTGCAACTGTGAGAGAAGAAGTTTTCATGATCTATGCCTGTGTTTTTTTTTTTAATTTTGTTTTTATTTCATTTTAAACTAAAGTCAACTCACTACAGTAACTGCTCTGTGAGCAGTTGCCATTCTGTTACTCTTCTTATTTTCATTGCATACTGAAAAAAAGAACATCAACAAACAGCCAATGAACACAATCTGTACTAAATTTACACTTTGCTTTTCTCTGCTCTTGTGGGATGTCATCATAATCTCTTGAAATCTCATAATCTAGTGTAAAATTTACTTGAACTGAGGATGGAAAGAAAGAGACTGTGCTTGCACATGCCAGATACACAATCCCTTTCAAGTCCCAGGACTTAGCATCCTGATTGGCTGTTTAAAATTCCTCTATAATAGGGTGGGGCTCCTGAGGAAATTTTGATGTAAAATATCTTCCTTTTTTTTACATAGAGATGTTTATGTGATGTTAACATATGACCTTCCAGTCACAATGCTTTTTAATTGGCTCTGTATTAAAGTGATAGATCTGTTTATTTATTACTGTATCCAGCTGTAGAAGTCTTAAAGGGACATGGATATCGAAATTACATTTTCACGATTAAGACTGTAAACTGAAAAACTGTCCAGTTTACTTCTGTTATCCACTTTACCTCTTTGTCAAATGTATTTATTTAAAGGGAAATAAAACCCATTATTTAATTTCAAAATTCAGATAGAGAATACAATTTTAAACAGCCTTCCAATGACCTTCTATTATCTAATTTGCTTAATTCTCTTGATATCCTTTGTTGATGAAGCAGCAATGCACTACTGTGAGCTGGTTGAACGCATTGGGCTCCATTTATGAAGCAGCGGATGCTGCTTCGGAGTCCCATCGTTTTAGGCTCGCCTGAAACGGAAGTTAAGAAGCAGTTAAGAAGTTAAGAAGCAGCGGTCATTAAATGGTGGATTGAAATCATCCTGATCATCCTGATCGGTTTTAAGTGGTCGAGCAGACATGATTCGCTATAGCATATTATATCCGCTCAACATGTAATAAATCTTCCCCGTTGTGTGAGCCAATAACATGAGGCGCATATGTGCAGCCACCAATCAGCAGCCCCTGAGCCTACCTAGGTAAACTTTTCAACAATGGATACCAGGAGAACAAAACAAATTAGCTAACATTTTGAAAGTTGTTTTAAATCACATACTCTATCTGAATTCTGAAAATAAAAAAAATGTGTTTTATGTCCCTTTAAGTTTACATTATCGTCTTGAGATTCTTTCTATTAAAAGTTAAAAATTTAAATGTTCATGGATGCATTTCTAGACATCCCAATCTGCAAAAACTCATTTCAGGGAGGTGGCTTCACCCGCTACTGCGCCACCCCCCCCCCAGTTATATATTGGACACCTTGAAACCCTAAATAAGATAGGGACTTATCATTAAAGTATCTTCCCACTAAAGTCACATTAAAAAAGTAGCTTTATTGCACAACCACATACAACAAACCTATTTTCCAGTGATCATACGCTTGTTAAATGCTTAACTATTTTAGAATATGAAGTTTAATTACGTGCAGTAAATAAGGTAGTATTGTGTTCTATTTTATTAACATCAGTGGGGGCTTTTTGGTTACTGATGCAGGCTTTGAGGGTTCTATAATGTCCCAGCAACTAAAGGCATTCCTTAAAGAAACACTTTTCCGGATTTGGACCACTTTGGATCATGGTACTTGGAGTTTAAGGGAGATTGCATTCCATTTGCTGGCATCAGGGAGCCGCTATTACAATCAGGGAGACTCCCTGAACTTCAGGGAGATTTGGGATGTCTGCATTTCAATATCAAATAGAAGCATTTTTGCAGTATATTTCATTGACAAAAATGCCTCTAGTAAAACATATTACTGTTTAAAAAAAGCATACAGAAATATGCTTTGAGTGCCGAAGGACCACTGAGAGCTGGCAGTGTTGTTTATTACATCAGTGAAGACTTACATTGTGTAATACAAGCCTACACTGATTCTCTGAGACGGTATGGGGGTTGAATTCTAGTGCATGGGGTACTCACAGCATGTGAAACAACTTTCAAATGTACTTCTATTATCATATTTGTTTCATTCTTTTTATATCCTTTGTTGAAGGAGCAGCAATGACTACTGGAAACTAGCTAAACACATCAGGTGAGACAATGCAAGAGGGATATATGTGGAGCCGCCAGTCAGCAGCTAAGCTCCCAGTAGTGCATTGCTGCTCTTGTCTGAATTATGAAAGAAACCAGTAGTCTACATATTGTAAGGTCATACTCAGAAAACAGTGGCACTCTAGAAAGATAGTATGTTTTGTAATCAGAAAAGTCATCCAGTGCTGAGTTTTGTGTATGGTATGATGATATTCTGACTGCAGGCTATTAACCCCTTAACGACCAAGGGCGTGCTAGGCACATTCTACAAAAAACGGTTGTTAACAACCAAGGAAGTGCCTGGCATGTCCTCTGGGGTTCCAAGCACTGGAAGTGATCGTGATCGCTTCCAGATGATGTCACGGTATTGCAGCGATGCCTCAATATTGAGGCATCATGCAATACCCTTTTTTTAGGCAACCGATGCAGAGAGGGCCACTCTGTGGTGCCGATCGTTGGTGGTGTGGGAGGGATACGAGGGAGGCGGGTGGGCGGCCCATCGCTGGAGGAAGTCCGGTCAGGCAGGAAGTCGGGTCAGGGTGCGCGCGCGAGGACCCGGGGGGGGGGACCGCTACACTACGGAAAAGCTTTAGTGTAAGGGAAGGAGGGAGAAGGGGGTAACAAGTTTTGGGAAAGCGATGTGGGAGGGGGGTAGAGTATTGAGGGGGGGCAGCTACACTACAGAAAAATTGTAAGTTTTATTTTTTTTTAATAAAAAGGCAACATTGTTAGCAAACTGGGTACTGAAGATGGCGGCAAATAGGTAGAGGGGGGAAGGGTTAGAGAGCTGTTTGGGGGGGTCAGGGAGATTGGGGGCTAAGGGGTGATCTGACCCTTAAGAATATATATATATATATATATATATACAAAAAAACAATATATATATACTGTATATATATATATATATATATATATATATATATATATATATATATATATATATATATATATAGAAAAAGGCTTTTATCTTAGTACTGGCAGATTTTCTGCCAGTACTTAAGATGGGGGTGACAATTGTGAGGTGGGGGAGGGAAGAGAGCTGTTTGAGGGGGTTCAGGGAGGGATCAGGGGGTGGGATGTGTCAGGTGGGAGGCTGATCTCTACACTAAAGCTAAAATTAACCCTACACGCTAACTAATTAACATCTTAACTGCTGGGCTTAATACAAGTGTGATGCGCAGCATTTGGTGGTGAAATGGTGGCATGAAATATACTAAAATTGGCCTAGATCAATACTTTGGGTTGTCTACTACACTGCACTAAAGCTAAAATTAACCCTATAAGCTCCCTACAAGCTACCTAATTAACCCCTTTACTGCTGGGCATAATACAAGTGTGGTGCACAGCAGCATTAAGCGGCCTTCTAATTACAAAAAAGTAATGCCAAAGCCATAAAGGTCTGCTATTTCTGAACAAAAGAGATCCCAGAGAAGCATTTACAACCATTTGTGCCATAATTGCACAAGCTGTTTGTAAAAAATTTCAGTGAGAAGCCTAAAGTTTGTGAAAAAGTTAACAATTTTTTTTATTTGATTGCGTTTGGCGGTGAAATGATTGCATGAAATATACCAAAATGGGCCTAGATCAATACTTTGGGTTGTCTACTAAAACAAATATATACATGTGAAGGGTTATTCAGGGATTCCTGACAGATATCAGTGTTACAATGTAACTATCGCTAATTTTGGGGGATAAAATGGTTAGGAAATAGCAAAGTGCTACTTGTATTTATTGCCCTATAACTTGCAAAAAAAGCAAAGAACATGTAAACATTGGGTATTTCTAAACTCAGGACAAAATTTAGAAACTATTTAGCATGGCTGTTTTTTGGTGATTGTAGATGTGTAACAGATTTTGGGGGTCAAAGTTAGAAAAGGTGTTTTTTTTAATTTTTTCATCATATTTTATACAAAAAAATTTATAGTAAATTATAAGATATGATAAAAATAATTGTATCTTTAGAAAGTCCATTTAATGGCGAGAAAAACGGTATATACTATTTGTGGGTACAGTAAATGAGTAAGAGGAAAATTACAGCTAAACACAAACACTGCAGAAATGTAAAATAGCCCTGGTCCCAAACGGTCAGAAAATTAAAACATGACCTGGTAACTAAGGGGTTAAAAGGGCAGTAAACCTGCAAAATAATGTTATATAATTCTGCACATAGTGTAGAATTATATAACATTAGCTTAGCGCCAACTCTATATAACAAAGTGTTGCAGAGATTTTTTATTACGAAGTTCAGTTTTGGCAAACGCCGCTCCTGGCTCTACTTAACGGGTCTGCTTTTTTGTAAGCGCATTGTGGTCACGTTGTCTATTTACAGCGCGCCTGATCGCGCCATTAAACTGAATGTAGACCAGAGAGGGAGTGAGATACATTCAGTTTAATGGTGTAATCGGGTGCTGTGACCAGACAGCGTGAGTGAAATGCGTTTAGAAAAAACAGACCCGCTCAATAGAGCTAGGAGCGGCGTTCTGCAAAACTGAACTTCGTAATAAAAAATTTCTGCAACACTTTGTTATATAAAGTTGGCGCTAAGCTATTGTTATATAATTCTGCACTATGTTCAGAATTAGATAACATTATTTTATAGGTTTGCTGCCCATTTAAGTCATCTTATACAGCTTAGGCTTACTGAGGCACACACAGCATGGCTGTGAAAGAGAGAAGAAAAGAAAAAAAAAACACAAAACCCCCCAACAAGGTGCCCATCCTCTGTTCTATTAAAGGGACAGTAAAGTAAAAAAAAAAATCTTTCATGATTTAAATAGGGCATGTAATTTTAAACAACTCATGTACTTTTATTACTAATTTTGCTTTGTTCTCTTGGTATTCTTAGTTGAAAGCTAAATCTAGGAGGTTCATGTGCTAATGTCTTAGACCTTGAAGACTGCCTCTAGTCTGAAAGCATTTTGACAGTTTTTCACCACTAGAGGGCGTTAGTTCATGTGTTTCATATAGATAACATTGAGCTCAGGCACGTGAAGCTCCTAGGAGTCAGCAATGATTGGCTAAAAATGCAAGTCTGTCAAAAGAACTGAAATAAGGGGGCAGATTGCAGAGGCATAGATACAAGGTAATCACAAAGGTAAAAAGTATATTATTATAACTGTGTTGGTTATGCAAAATTGAGGAATGGGTAATAAAGGGATTATCTACCTTTTTAAACAACAAAAATTCTGGTGTTTATTGTCCCTTTAAGTCACTATTATGACCCAGCAACACTTTAATATTTTTTTGTCACTAAAATAATCCAGTTCACTGAACCTGCCAATATTTATTTTGTTAGAATCAAGTTTCCAATAAATAGCGAAAGAGACAATATTATTGTTTTATATCTGTAGATTACATATCAACTATTAAGATCTGCATTGCTTAAGATACATGTACAAATACATTTTTTAAAAACATTTTTTAGCACAATTTACATTCATTTGCAGAGAAGCCTTGAGAATATCTTATCTCCCTTGCTGTGACCAGTTTGGCACAGATGTAAATGAACTCTGATGCTGCTTAAGCAATCACTGAATCAGGCTTTAGATTCTCTGGGTAAATTGTAGAAAAGGCTGTCAAAATAGTACATTACAGCGTTTTGTTAGTGTGAGTTAAATGTGCTAAACCATTTTATTCTTGCAGTATTGCATGCACAGAATGATGTGTTTTTAGCGCCTGAATGGGGACTAAACATTTAGTTAAAGTCAGTTCTGTAGCAACACTACTATTTGTGGCCTGAACACGGCCAGTAAGCCAATCAGGGGTGACATGTTTGTGTAGCTACAAATCACTGGTCGTCTGCTCTGGAGCAGATGTGTATTGTTATTCCGAAGCTGACTTTAAAGGACCAGTAAACACAGCAGATTTGCATAATCAACAAATGCAAGATAACAAGACAATACAATAGCATTTACACTGAATTTCATATGAGTAGTGTAGTGTTTGTAAATCCAGGTGGTTTAGAAATATATCTGACACAGAGTCCATTTATACAGCAACTAACTACACACTTTATTTCCTGGTTCCTCACTTCAACAACACTGTCCCCGCCCCTGCTTCTTTGCAACAATTATATACATTTACAAGTCAGAGCACAAACTAGGAAGAGAGCATTATATATTATAATATCACAACAAACACCATAAGTAGTAGATTTTATTCTAACAAGTTTCAAAGTTATGTATATTTCCACTCGCCCTGTACCATGTTATAGCAATCAGCCAATCACAAATGCATATACGTATAGTCTGAGTTCTTGCACATGCTCAGTAGGAGCTGGTGACTCAAAAAAAGTGTAAATATAAAAGACTGTGCACATTTTTTTAATGGAAGTAAATTGGAAAGTTATTTAAAATTACATGCTGTATCTGAATCATGAAAATTTAATAAAACCTGAGTGTCCCTTTAAATATGTGTTTAACCCTTGGTGTTAAAAACTCAGTTCAGTACAAGCAGTAGCGCAATAAATAAAGGCTTCTCTACCACATCATTGCTATTTTGTGTGCTTAAAGGGACAGTTTACTAAAAAAAAATGTATTTCCTTTAATTTGTTCCCAATGATCCACTTTACCTGCTGAAATGTATTAAATTGTTTACAAGTATTTCCATTACCATTACTTATATTGGCAGTAAAATAGTTTATTTAGCCTTTGGTATCCCCACCCATCCTGAAAGTTTTTGGCCTCCAGGCCAAGCTGTGTTAATAGAGGCAGTAGAAGAAATTACACTCCCAGTGGGGTATAGAAGAGATAAGGTAATAAAATGTTAATTTTCCATTGTTCTCTCCAAGTATTGGTGATTGGTTTATAGACAGATATAAGATAAAGAAGAATGTATATGTACACAATGTGATAAAGTAATGAGATCTGATTATACCTACAAGCTTACCCCATTTTATTAGGTTGTGGCTTCAAAACACAAAATCAGCTAATTCATATACACAAATAATCCCTTAAAAAAGCAAATCTCATACATTTTATACTCTGCATCTGGTAAAAAAAGTTATTGGAAATGCATTATGGGAAAAACAATTTTATAATATACTGTCCCTTTAATGTCAGTTTAGCTTACTGTGCAGTTCTGGTGAGCATTCTTAATTGCCTCAAGTGTTCAGTTAGCAAATATCTCTTGTTAACAGCCCAGACACTGTTAAAACAACCTGTTAGCTGTGAAAAAAAGCCAGTGTTCTCACACAAATCAACAGCTTTTATTAATCAGTATGAGTTTTAAAGAGAGAGAGGCAGAAATAAAACACTAACCTATAATATTCTTTATTTATAAATGTATTCACATAGAAACATTAGAAGTTAAAACAATTTACGGACCTTGCTTAAATAGTTATAGTTGTACAATAAACACCTTTAAGGGACAGTTTACTCAAAAATTTTCTTCCCTTTAAGTTGTTCCCAATGATCCACTTTACCCGCTGGAGAGTAATTAAATTGTTTATAAGTATTCCCATTACCCTTATATTGGCATTTGAAATATTTTTTTAGCCTGTGGTATCCCCACCCATCCTGAAAGTTTTTGGCCTCAAGGCCAAGCTGTGTTAACACAATCAGTAGAAGAAATTACACTCCCAGTGGGGTATAGAAGAGATAAGGTAATAAAATGTTAATTTTCCATTGTTCTCTCCAAGTATTGGTAAATGGTTTATGGACAGATATAAGATAAAGAAGCAGATATATAGTATGTACACAATGTGATACAGTAAAGAGATCTGATTATACCTACAAGCTCAACCCATTTTATTAGGTTGTGGCTTCAAAACACAAAATCAGCTAATTCATATACACAAATAAGCCTTAAAAAGCAAATCTCATACATTTTATACTTTGCAGCTGGTAAAAAAAGTAATTGGAAACACATTAAGGGAAAACTATTTTATAGTATACTGTCCCTTTAATGAACCAAATGCATTTGTGTTACCGAGAAGATAGGCTGAGAATACATTTTTTAAATGACCTTTTACACGTACTAAAATAGCCCATACGTGTGATAACTTGATTAGTGCGATCCTCTTGCAGTTTGCAGAGTATTCTTGACGCAAGCCATTTCGGGGAATACAGTTAATTTTTACTGTACAAAATATTTTAAAACTAAATATTTACAGGCTTAATTGTAAATGTATATGTAAGATATTTTGTCACCTATAGAAAAGCATCTGTTAATGTAGGATTTTCCTCACAGTTGCAATTTATTTATTGGCCAGCAGAAGGCAGTGTTCTGCCAAAAATGTTTGCAGGTTTGAGCAATGTTGTGGGATAAGCCATTAGCAAATACTGCTCATATTTGTGAAAATAGAGAAACTGGAGATTTGAAATGGGGAAGGAGCAATAAGAGAGAATTATATTGCAGTGAGGGGAAAAAAAGGATAAAAGTAAACATGGACATTACTATTTCTTACATATACATATTATATTTAAGAATTTAAGCAATGAATTTGTAAAATGTTTTTTTTTTTTGTAAAATAATTTATTAATCTTGTTTTCAATCTTTGTTTTGTTTTCCAGTCAAGGGATACAATTAGGGTTGCCACCGTCCCTTAAAATACAGAACACGTATAAGTTACACATGCTGCAGGGTGTGCAGGGAGATACAACTCTTGAAAAGCGTTGTGTTGTTTGTTATACTTGCTCTGGTTAATTAAGGGAAGATAGTAAAGGGATATAAAACATTAGTATTGAGGTTATTCCCTGCCTTCCTCTAGTCATGGGTGATGTCATGTTGAAATCTGCTTTTCACTGCATTCCAAGGCTGACGTGTACATTTACAGCAACTCATCCTTCAGTTAGTGTTCCCTCTAAGGCAATGAGCGGCCCAGCAGTAAAACACATCAGATATATATAGAAATATGTATTTATGAATAAATAGAACATATTCTGCTCTATAAAGAACACTGGAATGTGTAATATTCATATTTTGATGTCAGTTTAGTCCACTTGAGAATATGCGATCGTGTTTGCACGCTAGTAGGATGTTAGGTTTTTTCCCATCTTTATGTGTTACATTTTTTCTTACCTTTTTTGCTCCATTGACTTCAATGGGGGAATAGGTTATCAGATATTGTAAGTTTGGCTTTTTACGCGCGGCTGGTTTGTGTGCGAGTGAAAACAATTTACTTTCAACTCATAATACGAACGCAACCTAACGCACGCAAAAAGCTTACTTCTAGTGCAGTTAAAGCTCCTGGAGTGTTAAATAGCACTCCAATTGTAATCTGGCCCTTTGTGGGCATAATAAGCCTGGGTTGGAGGAAGGGTGATATGGTGGAAACCTTCTGTTTGAAATGTAGAAGCTAATAAGAATATTTAGGAGCCAGACAGTAGTATTTGAATATAGATATATGGAGAATAACCTAACAAGTTAGGACCCAGGGGTAAATTTCCAGGAGCCACTGGCTCCCAGGCTTCCTGGTGTGTCGAGCCCTGCCTTCAGGTCTAAAAATAACAGACTTTTTTTCTTGCTTTTTAGGCATACAGGTGAATGGGCACACTACATGTACCTGCTGACTCATATCTGGATTCATGCATGTGTGTAAACATTGTGCTTTCTCCCACACTCCATAGAGAGGCCAAAAAAGTAAAATCTATTACTTAGGTTTTCAAAATGATACAAATTTCTATTTCATTTGTAGTATTTGTAGGTTACAGAATTAGAATTTTGGGACAAAACACATTTGTCGCACAAAATTTAAGGTAAGCACTTTCCCACCTGGGTGCTAAGCTGATTTAAGTTTTTTTGAATTTTTTTAATTTTTTGAAATATATATATATTTTTTCAGATCCCCAAGACTTGCACTGTGATTACCTTTCCAATGGTGGGTCTTGGGGGTCTGTAGCTGCTTCGATGTCTGAGATACAGGCTTCTAAGCAGTATGCCCCCTTTCCCTATACTTGTTATTGTAATTTTTAAATAAAGTTGCGCGGTGACGTCATCACGTCATTACGCGTGACGTCACAGTGTAAAACGTGAAGCCCCGGCGATGCCTGTCACTATACAGACGGCAGGTGGGAGCCCCCAGATCTCCCTCAAGGTGGGAGAGTGCTAGCGACGGCTCTGAGCCGTTGTTAGCACCTGAATGGGAAACTCTGCAACGGCTCAGAGCCGTCGTTAGCACTCAAGGGGTTAAGCAACTTTCTAATTTACTCCTATTATCAAATTGTCTTCATTTTCTTGGTAACTTTATTTGAAGAAGCAAGAATGTAAGCTTAGGAGCCGGCCCATTTTTGGTTTAGCACCTGGGTAGAGCTTGCTGATTGGTGACTACATTTAGACACCAATCAGCAAGCACTACCTAGGTGATGAGCCAAAATTGGGCCGGCTCCTACGCTTGTATTCCTGCATTTTCAAATAAAGATACCAAGTGAACAAAGAAAAATTGATAATAGGAGTAAATTAGAAAGTTACTTAAAGGGACAGTCAACACCAGAATTTTTGTTGTTTAAAAAGATAGATAATCCCTTTATTACCCATTCCCCAGTTTTGCATAACCAACACAGTTATAATAATACATGGTTTACCTCTGTGATTACCTTGCATATAAGCCACTGCAAACTGCCCCCTTATTTCAGTTCTTTTGACAGACTTGCCTTTTAGCCAATCAGTACTCCTAGGTAACTTCACGTGCATGAGCTAAATGTTATCTATATGAAACACATGAACTAGCACCCTCTTGTGGTGAAAAACTGGCAAAATGTATTCAGTATTAGAGGCGGCCTTCAAGGTCTAAGAAATTAGCATATGAACCTTCTAGGTTTAGCTTTCAACTAAGAATACCAAGAGAACAAAATTGGTGATAAAAGTAAATTGGAAAGTTGTTTAGAATTACATGTCCTATTTGAATCATGAAAGTTTATTTTGGACTTGACTGAAGCTTTAATGTCCTACTAAGAATAAGGGGCGAGATTACATATGGGGAGCAGGCTTCAGCGTAACTGCTGAAACCCGCGCCGCCCGTAATTTCACCTCGCACATCAGGGAATCACATAAACCCCGCCGGCAGTTCATAAAGTGCCGTAAGACGGATAAACTAGCGATGTCCAGAAATGTGCGTAAATACAAATTTCTGGAGTCGCTAGTGACTTACGGCACTTTAGTAACTCCCGGCGCCTACGGAAATAAAAAAAATGTTAAATCTCCCGTAAAAGTCTAACACACCTCCCAAAAATAAACCCGAAATGTAAAAACCCCTATATCTGCAATCCCCCCACATCGCAACTCATAATAAAAGTATTAACCCCTAAACCGACAACCCCCCACAAAACAATATGCCTAATGAAACTATTAACCCCTAATCCGCCATTTACCCACTTTGCGATCTCCCTAATATATATATTAACCCCTAACCCGCCATTCACCCACATCGCAATTAACCTAATTAAACTATTTATATGAAAAGGAGAAGGCGCCAAAATAGCGTAATTCTGCAAAGGAGTTGCTGAGTATATAAACTTAGATCAAATACACTCACATGTAATCAAGCACTGTAATGTAGTGCAAACTGGGCAGGCCGGATCCTCTGAGTTTTCAGAGCCTATCCATGTTTATGTGTCTCACAACACATATGTTTATTGGACTTTAAGTTTACATACTTATTTTGTCAATATTCAGTAATTTTATTTGTAACTTTTAGTGCATTTATTACTTACATTCTATCGATTTATCGCAATATTGTATTGTATTTATTTTGAATTTTGAGTATCGATTTATACCAAGTATCTGAGTCTCTATTTGTGCAGAATTGCACAATTTCAAAGTGATAGTGCCCCTATTTACACTGCTTTGTGTTAATCTTTTTTCCTAATTAAACTATTAACCTCTAATCCGCAATTAACCCACATCGCAATTAACCTAATAAATCTATTAACCCCTAAACCTCCATTAACCCATATCGCAATTAACCTAATTAATTAAACCCCCTAAATTAAAGGGACAGTACACTGTAAAATTGTTTTTATAAGAATGTATTTTCAATGACATGTTATACCAGCTGCAGAATATAAAATGTATGAGAATTAGCATTTTCAGGTTTATTTGTGTATATGAAGTAGCTGATTTTGTGCTTTTAAACCACAGCCTATTACAATGGGTTGAGCTTCAGGTAATATCATATCTCATTATGTTATCACTTTGTGTACACACACTTGTTCCCTTATCTTATATTTGTCTGGAAAATTAAAACTCAATACATAGAGAGAACAATGGGAAATTATAATTTTATTACTTAACTATCATGCCCCCACTGAGAGTGTAATCTCTTCTGCTGGCTGTGTTTACTTAGGCTATTAAATAGAATATACTCCAGTATAGAAACTTTCAGTATAGGTTGGGATACCACAGGCTAAATCAGCTATTTCAAATGCCAAAATAGGGGTAAAGGATTTACTTGTAAACAATTTAAAACACTCCATCAGGTAAAATGAATCATTGGGAACAATTTAAAGGGGAGAACATTTTTGGGTGAACTGTCCCTTTAACCCCAATGAACTAAATTAAAAAATACTGTTACAATTAAAATAAAAAACCTACTGTACTTTAAAAATAACAAAAATAAAATGAAATTAATCTAAAATTACAAAAAATAAAAAAATCTAACATTACATAAAAATAATCAAATTATCAAAAATAAAAAAGTAAACCTAATTTCTATGAAAATAAAAAAGCCCCCCAAAATAAAAACACCCCCTAATCTAAACTAAACTACCGATAACCCTTAAAAGGGCCTTTTGTAGGGCATTGCCCTAAGTTAAACAGCTGTTTTACCTTAAAAATTACTAAGTCCCCTCTCTAACAGTAACCCCCCACCCACCAAACCCCCAAAATAAAAGAACTAACACTAAAAAATCCTAAATTACCAATTAAGCTCTCTTACTGCCCTTAAAAGGGCATTCAGCTCTTTTTCAGTGCCCAACATCCCTAATCTAAAAAATAAATAAATCCTAACTCTAAGCCACAAATAGGAACTCACCGTTCCTGAAGTCCGGCGGAGAAGGTCCTCTTCCAAGCGGAGGTGAAGTCTTCTTGGAACCGGCGTCATCTTCCATCTTAATTCAGGACCAAGCCGGAGCGGAGTGGAGATGACCGCGGAACTGAAGACCGGCGTATCTTACAATCACCGCCGTACACTGGATATTGAATGCAAGTTATGCATTTAAATATGGCGTCATTTGCATTCCTATTGGCTGATTTGAATCTTCAAATTCAAATCAGCCAATAGGATGAGAGCTACTGAAATCCTATTGGCTGTTATGGGGGACTTTGATTTTTTTTAATGTAAAAGAGATGTTTAACTTAGGGCAGTGCCCTACAAAAAGCCATTTTAAGGGCTATTGGTAGTTCAATATTAGATTAAGGGGTGTTTTTATTTTGGGGGGACTTTTTTATTTTCATAGGGATTATGTTTAATTTTTTTAATTTTGATAATTTGGTTTATTATTTTATGTAATGTTAGATTTTTTTATTTTTTCTAATTTTAGATTAATTTAAATTTAGTTTTTTTATATTTAAAGTAATGTTAGGTTTTTATGGTAACTTAGTATTTTTTAATTTAGGCAATTGGGTTCATTTAGGGGGTGTTAGGTTAGGGGGCTTAGTAATTTAATTAGTTATTTGCGTTGTGGGGGGTTGGCGGTTAAGGAGTTAATAGCTTAATTAGGTTAATTGCGTTGTGGGGGTTTGGCGGTTTAGGAGTTAATAGATTTATTAGGTTTATTGCGATGTGGGGGAATGGCGGATTAGGGGCGATGTGAGTGAATGGCGGATTAGGGGTTAATGCATTTAATAGGTTCATTGCGATGTGGGTGAATGGCGGATTATGGGTTAATACATTTATTAGGTTTATTGCGATGTGGGTGAATGGCGGATTAGGGGTTAATACATTTATTAGGTTTATTGCGATATGGGTTAATGGCGGATTAGGGGTTAAACATTTATTAGGTTTATTGCGATGTGGGTGAATGGCGGATTAGGGATTAATACATTTATTAGGTTTATTGCGATGTGGGTGAATGGCGGATTAGGGGTTAATAGTTTTATTAGTTATTGCGGTGGGGGTTGGCAGTTGACAGGTAGATAGATATTTTGCATGTGTTAGGTGTTAGTTAATATTTTCAGGCAGTTACAGGAATTACGGTGCTTAAATTTTCAGCGCAAGGCTTGCTGCGCCTGCCTATGTGTGGCGAGGTGAAAATGGAGTAATGCGTAAGTCCTTGCGCTGAATATGTGATACTGATTTGCGACGCGGTTCTATGTTAGCTTATGGGAGTAAAAATTGTGGGCGACAGGTAAAATATATGAGCTGCATTTATATGCGGCGCCGTATATGTGATAGCAAAACTGCGTAAAATCCAGCATCGCCGGCTTTTGCAGGCAACGCCGCATATGTAATCTTGCCCCAGATGTGCAACTGTTAGTCGTGTATTTGCAAATGATTGGGGGGGGGGGGCATTTGTCCCTCATTGGTTATTTTGTATTTGTTAACCAGTTATTTCTAGCAAGGTTACTCTTTCTTTCTTTCTTTGTTTTCTTTTTTGTTCTTCAAGCCTTTATTCATTTGTAGATATTACAGGTTAGGTACGTTACCATATAAGACAATGCACAAATGAAACAAACATTAGCTTCAAATAGCAAGATGACTTTCTGCCTTTGGCAATATCAGACAAAGACCAATATCTTATGACCATTTATACCCAGAGGCTTGTTGTTAAATGTAAGTTCTAAAGAATCTTAGGGTAAAACGTTTCAAATTGAAATGATCTAATAATAATAATAATAAGACAGTGATTACTTTTACTAGGATCAGCTTTTGCTGTTACATATTGTATATTGCAAGAAGTGTGCTTTGATTAGAATGTCCCTTTAAATAAAATGGCATGATGATCTTTTGGCATTTTGTTACTTTGTCAAATGTCCTACTACCTGGATTTAATGGGGCATAAAATAACTAATATGCTGTGCAGCATCTGCTAGAGAATAAAGAAAACAAAACTTCTTGCTTTTGTGTAAAATAGTTTTTGTCACAGGCTCCCTAGGAGGCATCAGGTAAATTCTATAGCCTGCAAATCAGATAGCGAGTTTAGCCAATCTGTAGTATTTCCAGTTTACAGACTTTGCTTTTTGCCCCTTCTCAGGAACGTGGCACGGTTTTCACACAATAGTAAGTGATTTTTAATGTCCTAAGAAGCAATTTTTCAGGCTCTACTTCAAATCCAGAGCTTAAAGGGATATGAAGCCCAAACCCAGACATTTTCTATTGTGATTCAGACAGAGCATATGATTTAAAAAAAAAGTTATTTCTATTATCAAATTTCCTTAGTTTGCATGGTATTCTTAGTTAAAGAGATACCTAGGCAGTTGTCTGGATCTCACTGCATGACAGGAAATAGTGCTGCTATCTAGTGCTCTTGCAAATGGATAACATTCTAGCAAAACTGCTGCCATATAGTGTTCCAGACATATGCACGCTTCTGCTTTTCAACTAAAGATATTAAGAGAATGAATACAAATTGAAAATAGAAGTAAACTAGAAAGTTGTTTAAAATTTTCTATCTGTGTTCTATCTGAATCATGAACGAAACAAAATGGGTTTAATGTTGCAAATCAATAACTGTGCAATTTGTGGCATTTTAAAAATGTTGGTTACAGAATTTGCAGCAGTGAACATGGGGCAGAGCACAGTTTTTATACTAAAGAAGAAGGTGTTTAAAGGGAAAGACTTCTGTAAAATTGATTTCCCCTTAAAGGGATATAAAAACATAATTTATGCTTACCTGATAAATTCCTTTCTTCTGTAGTGTGATCAGTCCACGGGTCATCATTACTTCTGGGATATTACTCCTCCCTAACAGGAAGTGCAAGAGGATTCACCCAGCAGAGCTGCATATAGCTCCTCCCCTCTACGTCACTCCCAGTCATTCGACCAAGGACCAACGAGAAAGGAAAAGCCAAGGGTGAAGTGGTGACTGGAGTATAAATTAAAAAATATTTACCTGCCTTAAAAACAGGGCGGGCCGTGGACTGATCACACTACAGAAGAAAGGAATTTATCAGGTAAGCATAAATTATGTTTTCTTCTGTTAAGTGTGATCAGTCCACGGGTCATCATTACTTCTGGGATACCAATACCAAAGCAAAAGTACACGGATGACGGGAGGGATAGGCAGGCTCTTTATACAGAAGGAACCACTGCCTGAAGAACCTTTCTCCCAAAAATAGCCTCCGATGAAGCAAAAGTGTCAAATTTGTAAAATTTGGAAAAAATATGAAGCGAAGACCAAGTTGCAGCCTTGCAAATCTGTTCAACAGAGGCCTCATTCTTGAAGGCCCAAGTGGAAGCCAAAGCTCTAGTAGAATGAGCTGTAATTCTTTCAGGAGGCTGCTGTCCAGCAGTCTCATAAGCTAAACGAATTATGCTACGAAGCCAAAAAGAAAGAGAGGTAGCGGAAGCTTTTTGACCTCTCCTCTGCCCAGAGTAAATGACAAACAGAGAAAATGTTTGTCGAAATTCCTTAGTTGCCTGTAAGTAAAATTTTAGAGCACGGACTACATCCAGGTTGTGCAGTAGACGTTCCTTCTTTGAAGAAGGATTTGGGCATAAAGAAGGAACAACAATCTCTTGATTGATATTCCTGTTAGTAACTACCTTAGGTAAGAACCCAGGTTTAGTACGCAGGACTACCTTATCCGAATGAAAAATCAAATAAGGAGAATCACAATGTAAGGCTGATAATTCAGAGACTCTTCGAGCCGAGGAAATAGCCATTAAAAATAGAACTTTCCAAGATAACAACTTTATATCAATGGAATGAAGGGGTTCAAACGGAACGCCCTGAAAAACATTAAGAACAAGGTTTAGACTCCATGGTGGAGCAACAGTTTTAAACACAGGCTTAATCCTGGTCAAAGCCTGACAAAAAGCCTGGACGTCAGGAACTTCTGACAGACGTTTGTGTAACAGAATGGACAGAGCTGAGATCTGTCCCTTTAATGAACTAGCAGATAAACCCTTTTCTAAACCTTCTTGTAGAAAAGACAATATCCTAGGAATCCTAACCTTACTCCAAGAGTAACCTTTGGATTCACACCAATATAGGTATTTACGCCATATCTTATGGTAAATCTTTCTGGTAACAGGTTTCCTAGCCTGTATTAAGGTATCAATAACTGACTCAGAAAACCCACGTCTTGATAAAATCAAGCGTTCAATTTCCAAGCAGTCAGCTTCAGAGAAGTTAGATTTTGATGTTTGAAGGGACCCTGTATCAGAAGGTCCTGTTTCAGAGGTAGAGACCAAGGTGGACAGGATGACATGTCCACCAGGTCTGCATACCAAGTCCTGCGTGGCCACGCAGGTGCTATTAGAATCACTGATGCTCTCTCTTGTTTGATTCTGGCAATCAATCGCGGAAGCAACGGGAAGGGTGGAAACACGTAAGCCATCCTGAAGTCCCAAGGTGCTGTCAGAGCATCTATCAGGACTGCTCCTGGATCCCTGGATCTGGACCCGTAACGAGGAAGCTTGGCGTTCTGTCGAGACGCCATGAGATCTATCTCTGGTTTGCCCCAACGTCGAAGTATTTGGGCAAAGACCTCCGGATGAAGTTCCCACTCCCCCGGATGAAAAGTCTGACGACTTAAGAAATCCGCCTCCCAGTTCTCCACTCCCGGGATGTGGATTGCTGACAGGTGGCAAGAGTGAGACTCTGCCCAGAGAATTATCTTTGATACTTCCATCATAGCTAGGGAGCTTCTTGTCCCTCCCTGATGGTTGATGTAAGCTACAGTCGTGATGTTGTCCGACTGAAACCTGATGAACCCCCGAGTTGTCAACTGGGGCCAAGCCAGGAGGGCATTGAGAACTGCTCTCAATTCCAGAATGTTTATTGGCAGGAGACTCTCCTCCTGACTCCATTGTCCCTGAGCCTTCAGAGAATTCCAGACGGCACCCCAACCTAGAAGGCTGGCGTCTGTTGTTACAATTGTCCAGTCTGGTCTGCTGAATGGCATCCCCCTGGACAGATGTGGCCGAGAAAGCCACCATAGAAGAGAATTTCTGGTCTCTTGATCCAGATTCAGAGAAGGGGATAAGTCTGAGTAATCCCCATTCCACTGACTTAGCATGCACAGTTGCAGTGGTCTGAGGTGTAAGCGTGCAAAGGGTACTATGTCCATTGCCGCTACCATTAAGCCGATTCCCTCCATGCATTGAGCCACTGACGGGTGTTGAATGGAATGAAGGGTGCGGCAAGCACTTTGAAGTCTTGTTAGCCTGTCCTCTGTCAGGTAAATCTTCATTTCTACAGAATCTATAAGAGTCCCCAGGAAGGGAACTCTTGTGAGTGGAACGAGTGAACTTTTCTTTTCGTTCACCTTCCATCCATGTGAACTTAGAAATGCCAGCACTAACTCTGTATGAGACTTGGCAGTTTGAAAGCTTGAAGCTTGTATCAGAATGTCGTCTAGGTATGGAGCTACCGAGATTCCCTGCGGTCTTAGTACCGCCAGAAGAGCACCCAGAACCTTTGTGAAGATTCTTGGAGCTGTAGCCAATCCGAATGGAAGAGCCACAAACTGGTAATGCCTGTCTAGGAAGGCAAACCTTAGGTACCGATAATGATCTTTGTGAATCGGTATGTGAAGGTAAGTATCTTTTAAATCTACAGTGGTCATGTACTGACCCTCTTGGATCATAGGTAAAATTGTCCGAATAGTCTCCATCTTGAACGATGGAACTCTTAGGAATTTGTTTAGGATCTTTAAGTCCGGGATTGGTCTGAAAGTTCCCTCTTTTTTGGGAACCACAAACAGATTTGAGTAAAACCCCTGTCCCTGTTCCGATCGTGGAACTGGATGGATTACTCCCATTAACAAGAGCTCTTGTACGCCTCTTTCTTTGTCTGGATTGTTGACAATCTTGACAGATGAAATCTCTCTCTTGGAGGAGAGTATTTGAATCCAGAAGGTATCCCTGAGATATTATCTCTAGCGCCCAGGGATCCTGAACATCTCTTGCCCAAGCCTGGGCGAAGAGAGAAAGTCTGCCCCCCACTAGATCTGATCCCGGATCGGGGGCCCTCAATTCATGCTGTCTTAGGGGCAGCAGCAGGTTTCCTAGTCTGCTTGCCCTTGTTCCAGGACTGGTTAGGTTTCCAGCCTTGTCTGTAGCGAGCAACAGCTCCTTCCTGTTTTGGTGCAGAGGAAGTTGATGCTGCTCCAGCTTTGAAATTACGAAAGGAACGAAAATTAGACTGTCTAGTCTTGGCTTTGGCTTTGTCCTGAGGCAGGGCATGGCCTTTACCTCCTGTAATGTCAGCGATAATCTCTTTCAACCCGGGCCCGAATAAGGTCTGCCCTTTGAAAGGTATATTAAGCAATTTAGACTTAGAAGTAACATCAGCTGACCAGGATTTTAGCCACAGCGCCCTGCGTGCCTGAATGGCGAATCCTGAATTCTTCGCCGTAAGTTTAGTAAGATGTACTACGGCCTCCGAAATGAATGAATTAGCTAGTTTAAGGACTCTAAGCCTGTCCGTAATGTCGTCCAGAGTAGCTGAACCAATGTTCTCTTCCAGAGACTCAATCCAGAATGCCGCTGCAGCCGTGATCGGCGCAATGCATGCAAGGGGTTGCAATATAAAACCTTGTTGAACAAACATTTTCTTAAGGTAACCCTCTAACTTTTTATCCATTGGATCTGAAAAAGCACAGCTATCCTCCACCGGGATAGTGGTACGCTTAGCTAAGGTAGAAACTGCTCCCTCCACCTTAGGGACCGTTTGCCATAAGTCCCTTGTGGTGGCGTCTATTGGAAACATTTTTCTAAATATCGGAGGGGGTGAGAACGGCACACCGGGTCTATCCCACTCCTTAGTAACAATTTCAGTAAGTCTCTTAGGTATAGGAAAAACCTCAGTACTCGTCGGTACCGCAAAATATTTATCCAACCTACACATTTTCTCTGGTATTGCAACTGTGTTACAATCATTCAGAGCCGCTAACACCTCCCCTAGTAATACACGGAGGTTTTCCAGTTTAAATTTAAAATTTGAAATATCTGAATCCAGTCTGTTTGGATCAGAACCGTCACCCACAGAATGAAGTTCTCCGTCCTCATGTTCTGCCACCTGTGACGCAGTGTCTGACATGGCCCTAATATTATCAGCGCACTCTGTTCTCACCCCAGAGTGATCACGCTTACCTCTTAGTTCTGGTAATTTAGCCAAAACCTCAGTCATAACAGTAGCCATATCCTGTAATGTGATTTGTAATGGCTGCCCAGATGTACTCGGCGCTACAATATCACGCACCTCCCTCTGAGCGGGAGATGTAGGTACTGACACGTGAGGCGAGTTAGTCGGCATAACTCTCCCCTCGTTGTTTGGTGAAATTTGTTCAATTTGTACAGATTGACTTTTATTTAAAGTAGCATCAATACAGTTAGTACATAAATTTCTATTGGGCTCCACTTTGGCATTGCAACAAATGACACAGGTATCATCCTCTGAATCAGACATGTTTAACACACTAGCAAATAAACTTGCAACTTGGAAATACAATTCAATTAGAATAATATTAAAACGTACTGTGCCTTTAAGAAGCACAGAAGATCTATGACAGTTGAAAATTAATAAATTGAAACAGTTATAGCCTCAATCCTTGTAAACAACACAACTTTAGCAAAGGTTTAATCCCATTAGCAAAGATAACAAATTCTGAAAGCAGGAAACAAATTACAGAATAAACGTTTTTTATCTCAGTCAAACTATAATTCTCACAGCTCTGCTGAGAGAAATTACCTCCCTCAAAATAAGTTTTGAAGACCCCTGAGCTCTGTAGAGATGAACTGGATCATGCAGGGAATACAATGAGTTGCTGACTGAAATATTTGATGCAGTAAAAGCGCCAAAAAAACGGCCCCTCCCCCTCACACACAGCAGTGAGGGAGAACAGAAACTGTCAGAAAAACAGATTAAGCAACTGCCAAGTGGAAAAATAGTGCCCAAACATTTATTCACTCAGTACCTCAGTAAATGGAAACGATTTTACATTCCAGCAAAAACGTTAAACATAATCTCTAGTTATTAAACAGCTTTATGTATTTCTTACAGTGTAATTCTAGTGAAGTACCATTCCCCAGAATACTGAAGTGTAAAGTATACATACATGACATTATATCGGTATGGCAGGATTTTCTCATCAATTCCATTGTCAGAAAATAAAAACTGCTACATACCTCTATGCAGATTCATCTGCCCGCTGTCCCCTGATCTGAAGTTTACCTCTCCTCAGATGGCCGAGAAACAGCAATATGATCTTAACTACTCCGGCTAAAATCATAACAAAAACTCTGGTAGATTCTTCTTCAAACTCTGCCAGAGAGATAATAACACACTCCGGTGCTATTTTAAAATAACAAACATTTGATTGAAGATATAAAACTAAGTATAATCACCATAGTCCTCTCACACATCCTATCTAGTCGTTGGGTGCAAGAGAATGACTGGGAGTGACGTAGAGGGGAGGAGCTATATGCAGCTCTGCTGGGTGAATCCTCTTGCACTTCCTGTTGGGGAGGAGTAATATCCCAGAAGTAATGATGACCCGTGGACTGATCACACTTAACAGAAGAAACCACAAATTATTATTTGATGCAATTCTAAACAAATTTTTAATTGACTTCTATTATCAAATTGTCTTTGTTCTCAGGAGTGTGCACATGTCTGGAGCACTATTTAGCAGCTGTTTTGTAAGTATGTTAACCATTTGCCAGCACTATTTCCTGCCTTGTAGTGCTCTAGACACATAGCTAGGTTTCTCTTCAACAATGAATACCATGGAAACTAAGCACATATTAGAAGTAATTGGAAACTTTTTTTTTTTAAATGTTATGCTCTGTCTGAATCAGAAAATAAAATGTTTGGTTTCATATCCCTTCAATGTGTTTTCAGGGACCATTTATACTAGCAACAAATATAAACTGTATGAGAAATTGCTCCTTTAGACAGCCCTAGTTCATGTGTTCATTGTGCTCACTCCTGTAGAGTTATTTATGAGTTAGCACTGACTGGCTAAAATGAACTGAAATAAGGGGGCATCTTTTAAGTATTGAAATTTTCAATATAGGCAGGAATGCCACAGGCTAAAGCAGCTCTTTCTAATGCCAAAATAAAGGTAAAAGGAGCTATTTGTAAACAATTTAATATGCTCCAGCATTTAACTTTTTTTGGACAACTTTGTTTTTATCTCTAAAGTACTCACCTATTCTCCTCAAAGCTAGCTCTGTCTATCGGTTCCAACGCCTGTTGTTAAACACTGATCTAGGGGAAAGTTTCTCAATTCAAGTTGTCAGGGCACACTAACAGGCCTGATTTTTAGGATAAACGTGGTTGAGAGCAGATAAATAACTATGGTTATTGATTGGCTGTTTTTTTTTACCTATGCTCTAGTTTAGATTTTCCTCTCTTAGGATTGAAATTGAGAAACACTGATCTAGGGAATGGTTATGTATGTGGTTATCCTACCTAATGGTCTGCAGCAACTTGATGATGATGATCAAAAATGATGTCATACGAAGTGGGCAGGGTCATGCGGGCACAGTGTTGACCTAGAGAAGGAAGCAGCGATGTGGAGTCATATAGTAGTGTAGGCCTGGTGTCAGCTCAGCTTGTGATTTCTTGTTACTTTTAACCTTTTGTCGTCTGCAAAAATTACTGACAGCCATATGTCTGCATTATAAAATGCAACATTTTACTTTTGCTATGTTTGATGACAACGTTTCAGTAGTAAAATGTAGCAGTAAACAGATATAAAAGTATGAGATACCGTTAAAGGTAAATTAAGAGAAAATCTTGAATCTTAAAATCCCAACTTTATTGTAAAAAAGATAAGTCATCATCACCCCTCACAGGTACAACAGGAACTGGCTGGTCTTACGCGTTTCGGCAAGTGCTGTAATCATAGACCTCAGGAGGTCTATGATTACGGCACTTGCCGAAAAGCTAAAGACCGTTGTTCTATCAGATTCTGCTCCTTTGTCAGAATCTGCTCCCTCTGACTGCGCATGCTCTGTATGACGTAATCGCACTCAATATATTTTAAATAGGAATCTGTGGAATGCGCTTAGGTCAATCAGCAACATGCGCACTCAGAGGGAGCAGATTCTGACAAGGAAGTTGTGTCGGATCTTGCTGCCGCTACGCATGCGCTGTTGAAATGTAATACTGTCCCACAAATTAAAAGTGCATATTATTCATGAGTTCAATGAAAGCACATCGTTGCATATTTCATCAGCAGAAACCTGAGACTTAGCCCCTCCCCTAAGCTATTTAAAGGGACATGAAACCCAATTTTTTTTCTGTCATAATTCAGATATTAAATACAATTTTAAAAAAGTTTCCAATTTACTGTTATAATCAAATTTGCATCATTCTCATGTTAGTCTTTGTTGAAGAGATATCTAGAAGTAGTGTGCACATCTCTGGATAACTACATGACAGGAAATAGTGCTGCCATCTAGTGCTTTTGCTGATGTATAACATTGTTGCAAAACTGCTGCCTTATAGGTCTGCAGACATGTGCACACACCTGAGCTTACCTTCCTGATTTTGAACAACAGATAACAAGAAAAGAAAGAAAATGTTATAATAGAAGGAAACTGGCAAGTTAAAGTTGATTAAAATTGTATGTTCTATCTGGATCACGAAATAAAAAAAATTGGGTTTTATGTCTTTTTAACTAGTTTCCAAAAAGAGTATTATTTAATGCACATGATAAGCACACAGAGGAACCAAGAATCAGTTTCACAGAAGGCTGTTTTCTTCTTAATGGAAAGAGTCCACAGCTGCATTCATTACTTTTGGGAAATAAGAACCTGGCCACTAGGAGGAGGCAAAGACACCCCAGCCAAAGGCTTAAATACTTCTCCCACTTCCCTCATCCCCCAGTCATTCTTTGCCTTTCGTCCCAATAGGTTGGCAGAGAAGTGTCAGAAGTTTGTTTTCATCTCTTATGGAGGGTAGTACTCTTTGACATGGGACGGGAGTTTTAAGTAATCCTGTCAGTCTCTCAGTGAAGGCTTGGATGAAAGTTAGAGTCCGGAGATGTAGGAAGAGTCTTTTTGCAAAACCATCCCGACTCATTTGAACAACTCCACAAGTAATCGGCGTTGTCGAACTTCGCTTCGCTGCCTGCTTTCTTCTTCATGGTGGAGGCGATGCTACTATCCATCACACTTGAAGGGCCGCGTTCCTGTTCCACAGCGTAGATTCCGGTAAGATCGTTTCATTTTACTTCTTCATGATTGTACTGTAACTAATTTGTTCCTGAGAACGCACATGAAAAATACAGGGTCTCAGTGGGACTCCTTTAGTATCTTGGAATCAAGGGTTTATATCTCCTGAGGGGGATTATTGAACAGGGTTTTTTTTAATCATGTTTGTTACGTGATTCAATCTCCTTTTGTGTGGTGTTAACTGGGCTTGTGGCTACTGAAACATAACGGCCTTTCGAAGTGACGTGACCTTACGGTCGGGCGCGCTTTTTTTAGACTGTATGGTGCACCTTGTGACCGGGCGTGTTTACGTTTTGGTCTCCCATTTCCGCATTCCTGACTGTGTGGTGACGGAGAATTCTAGTCCGCTGGTGTCTGGTTCATAGGAGGTGGTGAGTGCCCCCGCCATTGTGGGTGTCAGGTGCAGTTTAAATTGTTTTATATTTAGTCCATTTTGTGGTATCCTTTATTCAGATATGGAGGATGCTCATGTTGAAATTATTCAACTTTCTAATTCAGATTCTTCGTCCTGTGACGAATGCGAATTGGCACCATTGACTCAGGTCAGTCAGTTATGTTCTTTAGGCCGTTCTAGAGCGCCTTGTTCCTCGGGCTCAGGAATTCAAGGGACTGCTGAGCAATCCGCCTCGGAGGGCCCTGTCCTCTGGGAGGCGAGATCCCTACCACTCCCTACTACTACACATGCGGGTAACCCAGGTTATGTTTTTTCCTCCTCAGAGAGTGGATTGTTCCCCCCCAGAGGTTGTGGCACGTTTCCGCTTTAACATGCTTTTGGCGCTTGCGCGTCAACAAAGTCCAGATGTTTATTTGCGATTGTGTTCGTGCCCTATTGCCCCAGGTCTCTCGGCCACTGGAGGGAATGTGCAGTTCCCTGCGGCAGTAACTGTTCCTGAGTGTTGTGCCTTTCGTTACAGGCTGGCTCGCCTTCGTGTTCTACTCAGACACATTTTTGGGCTGTTTGGGGACCCTATTCTTCTGGGCTATGGGACTCATCAGTCTTCTCCTTCGAATGGCTCACCTCGTTAGGCATGGGTGGATGAAGTAATCTCCTTTAAGTCTTGTTATCGAGATCCTTCCCAGTTTTGTTGGAAGATCAGGGTTTCCGTTAGGCTGGTCCTGCGGATCTTTCTGTTCTTCTTGGGCGTTAACTCTCGGGTTGCCTGTCATTTTATTTTGTCCGGTTAGGATGAATTTTATTTTTCTTTGTCATACTATTTTTCCCGTGGGAACTTTCTCTGGGAACGATACTCGGTGTTTGCTTCTACGGAAGTTGAGGGTGGATTTAGCCAGCTTGGCAATTATGGCCTGGGTTACAGGTTGGTCCTGCTTGGGTTCAGATCTTCTGTCTCGTGGCTTATTCAGACATGTGGCGCCTATTATACCTTGCTGGTCAGGTTGGGGTGCCGAGTGCTCTTAATATTATTTATGTTTCTTGTTATTGTTTTACAAGTTCAGCTAAGCATTCTCATGAGGACTTGCGGGTCTGTGCAGCTCTCGGGATTGTTTCAGTCCTAAATAGCCGTCTCTGGTGACTGGGTTAGTGAATTTTTGCTGCGTCACTCTCTGTTGCTACCCTCAGAACCTAGAGTATTCTTCCCACGTGGTTGGAAAATTAGAGGGTTTAATGCCTTTTTTCTGCCGGTAGGGACGGTGTTGCTTTAGGAAATTGTAATTTTTGGACTTGTTCCTTTAGTGGTTCTCTTCTTCATTGAGACCTCTTGGATTTTGTACGTTTCTCCTTGTGAACGGGTCACCTTCGGGGGACTTGGATTCCCTTCGGGAGTTGATTGTTCCTTAACGGGACATTAGACAGTGAGGTCTTTTTGGGCTCCGGTTAGGGGTCCTTCCCGGTGTTGGGAAGGCTCTGCATTTCCTTCTTGGGATAGAATAGGTCTTAGTGGTTTTCCACTCATATGGTTCCTGTGTTACCATTCAGGTGGCATTAAAACCCATGTTTTACTGTCCTCTGACTTCGAATCTGAGGTGATGTGGAGGCTTGATGTTGCTCGGTTCTGGTGACTTGTCCTCACCGTTCCCCTTGTGTCTTGAGCTTGTGGCTAGCTGGACAGCTAGCTCAGCATACTAATGCTCTGAGGCTACTCTGTACTGTAGCAAATTGAGGGTTGATAGTTCAATCCCTGGTGAGGTCTACTCAGCCTTCCCTCCTTTTGAGGTTGATAAAATGAGCAGTGTCTTGTGTCCCTTAAGGGGATTAGCCGCATTTTTCTCACAATCGTGTTAAGGTTGCTTGGACACCTGTTAGCTCTAGTGTCCTTTTATGGCCCTGGCTCTTTGGAGTGTTGGGCTCCTGCAAGGGGTGGTCTCTTCCCTTTGGTTCAGGACTTGCAAGGGCTTCTTTCTTGCTCTCATTATCCGGGTTGTTTTGGATTTTTCCCTGGGAGGTCTGTTTTTTTATATCAGACGAGGGTTTTATGTTCCTGGAAGATTGTTTAATCTAAACATTTGTGGGGCCCGGGCTTCTTGTCCTGATCTTCCGGTTGCCGAGGGTTTTACTCTGCGTTTTCTCTTTATGGATCCCGTTGTGGGATGTTACCGGCCTTATGATCCTAGGACTGGCCAGGGGGTTCAAGTTTCCGGGGTACTTGGGCTTAGCCCTTGTTCTGGCTGTTCTGTTTACAACTTCTGTTTACAACTTGGCCAGATTCACTGAGAGCCGGGGCTTGTCTTGTGCCGGACGATACGGTTCCCTTGGGACAGCCAACTAACGTGACCCGATAGTGGGTTTTCCTGCTTATCAAACAGAAGGTTTGCAGTTGCTCCACTGTCTCTTTTGCACCTGGTATGTGTGCTAGCACAATGGGGTTCTTCCGTGTTTGTCGGTTCTTCCTACAACTTCCTGTTTATAGGCAGGTTTTTATCATCGCTCTCCTCTTCAGGGGACTCGTTGTTCTCCTTACGGAGGTGTGGTTCCTTTTTTAGGGACCTTGTCTGTGTTCGGGAGGTTGGTCTGCTCTTTGATTTGTTCTTTTCCATCTGGGGAGCTGCTGGCTCTGCATTGAGACTTAGTCGGGTGGCTTTGCTAGATCTCCTTGGGTCTAACGCTTGCCCGATTGTCTTTAGGTTGAAGTGGCTGCGTCCATTCCTCCGTCCAGTCTTGGGTTCCTTTCGGTTCCCTTGCTTTCAGATCTGCAATTGCGTGGGCTGGTCCGGCTAAGTGGGATCTGAGATCTGTTGTTCATCCTCAGGTCTTGGGGTGACAGTGGACCTCTTTTTTGGTGGTTCTGTGCCTCTCCCCTTTTGAGATCTGTGAATAGGCTTGGTGGCGTGGTTTGCCTGGTGAGTGTCCTCTGTCTTGGAGGTTTGGCAATCTGCTATTTTGTTTGGCCGTTTTTTCATTCCGGATAGTGTTTTCTCCGTGTCTTCCTACGGATGGCAGAGTGTTACTGGATTCAGACACTTATCTGAGTTTGCAACTTGTAATTTTCTGTTTGCTCCGTCTCTGAGTTCTGACGTTTTGAGGACTTTGTCTTTAGCAGTCTTTTTCTGTGCTGTTGCACGATGTTTGGGAGATGTTTCTTCTCCTTGATGATGCCCGGTTGCTTCTTGTGGGTTGGGCGTCGTCTCCTTTTGTTCTTGGGATCCATTCGGGTCCCTGTAGCCTTGGCCTTCCTTTGAAGGGGGTTTTTCCTTTATGGATTTTGCTCTACCTTTTGGGTATCCCTTTGGCTTACCCTTGTCCTCCTCCTTTTGGGGATTTTGGTACTGTACTAGTAAGGGTTGTGTGTGACCAACTGCTGGGCGACGGTTCCCCTGGAGGAATGTTGATTCAGTGAGTCTGCTTGCGGTCTCTAGTTAGGCTTTTGGACTATCTGCGGGTCAGTGTCCTTGGGGCCTTTTCCGTCAAGTTTTTTTGCCCGGCTCCAACCAAGCGGGGCTTGGTTGGGTGTGTTTTTTTTTCAGGCCTGGTGCCCTCAGAATGGGCCGCCTATTGTACCTTCCCGTTTTGGCATTCAGTGTCCTTTATAGCTTAGCTATTGTTTTCCCAAAAGTAATGAATGCAGCTGTGGACTCTTTCCATTTATGAAGAAAAACTTAAATTATGCTTACCTGATAATTTTCTTTTCTTCAGATAGAAAGAGTCCACAGCTCCCCACCCATATATTTTTGGTGGGGCGTCTCTTATTTTTTATTCTTCTGGAACTTTATCATCCTGGTATTTATTCTACTGTTCCTTGTTCCTCGGCAGAATGACTGGGGGATTAGGGAAGTGGGAGGAGTATTTAAGCCTTTGGCTGGCGTGTCTTTGCCTCCTCGTGGTGGCCAGGTTCTTATTTCCCAAAAGTAATGAATGCAGCTGTGGACTCTTTCCATCAGAAGAAAAGGAAATTATCAGGTAAGCATAATTTAAGTTTTTTATGCCACTTCACATTTACGTTATGTTTTTTCTGCTTTACATTACTAACACTCTACTGTAAAATGATTTCCCCCTTATATATATCAAATCACTGTGTTTCCAGTGATTTGTTATATATAAGCCGTGGAGTATAAAATGAATAGGAAATTGGTCAATTAGGTTTAATTTAATTTAATATATGTTTTTGCTCATTGAAACCAAAACTCATTTAAAAGGTCTGAACTTCCAGGAAGAGCAGGCATCCTTAATAACTGCCTCTAGACGCTTCCTATAGCCTGTAATGTCTGGATTCTGGATAAAGGTATTTTGGACCATTCCTCCTGGCAAAACACCTCCAGTTCATTTAGGTTTGATGGTCGCTGACCATGGACAGCCCGCTTCAAATCACCCCACAGATTTTAAATGATATTCAGGTCTGGGGACTGGGATTGCCATTCCAGAACATTGTACTTGTTCCTCTGCATAAATGCCAGAGTAGATTTTGAGCAGTGTTTTGGGTCGTTGTCTTGTTGAAATATCCAGCTCTGGCGTAACTTCAACTTTGTGACTGATTCCTCAACATTATTCTCAAGTATCTGCTGATATTGAGTGGAATCCATGCAACCCTCAACTTTAACAAGATTCCTAGTACCGGCACTGGCCACACAGCCCCATCCACTAAATTTTACTGTGGCTAGCAAGTGTTTGTCTTGGAACGCTGTGTTCTTTTGCCACCATGCATAACGCCCCTTGTTATGACTAAACAACTCAATCTTTGTTTCATCACTCCACAGCACCTTCTTCCAAAATGAAGATAACTTGTCCAAATGTGCGTTTGCATACCTCAAGCGACTTTGTTTGTGGCGTGTGTGCAGAAAAGGCTTCTTCCGCATCACTGCACCATACGCTGAATTGTTGAATGATGCACAGTGACACCATCTGCAGCAAGAGGATGTTGTAGGTCTTTGGAGGTGGTCTGTGGGCTGTTTTTGACCGTTCTCACCATCCTTTGCCTTTGCCTCTCCGATATTTTACTCCTGGCCTTAACAAGAACTGTGCCTGTGGTCTTCCATCTCCTCACTGTGTTCCTCACCGTGGACACTGACAGCTTAAATCTCTGCGATAGCTTTTTGTAGCCTTCCCCTAAACCATAATGTTGAACAATCTTTGTTTTCAGGTCATTTGAGAGTTGTTTTGAGGCCCCCAGTTTGCCACTCTTCAGAGGAGAGTCAAAGAGAACAACAACTTGCAATTGGCCACCTTAAATACCTTTTCTCATGATTGGATGCCCCTGTCTATGAAGTTCAAGGCTTAATGGGCACACCAAACCAATTGTGTATTCCAATTAATCAGTGCTAGGTAGTTACAGGTATTCAAATCAACAAAATAACAAGGGTGCCCAAATGTATGCACCTGTCTAATTTCGTTTTGATGCATATTGCACATTTTCTGTTAATCCAATAAACCTTATTTCACTACTGAAGCATTATTGTGTCCTTCAATTATTTGATAGATCAAAATGAAATTGCTGATTCAAACACCCAATTATTTATAAATAAACTGTATATATATGTGTATACAGTACTGTGCAATAGTCTTTTGCCACCATTAGATTTTTTTTTTAGCAAAGTTTTAATGACCATCCATATTTATTTTTTGGTCTCTTTATTAAGATACAAACAGAAAATACAGGAAATATAAACCTAAAATATTAAAAAAACACAATTTTCAGGACAAAATGGCTTCTTCAGGCAACAGCCAGTATTTAGTATGACCCCCCTTGGTACTAAGCACATCTTGAACTCTTTTTGGGGAGACTGTTCTGAAGTTTTCTGAAGTATTCTTCTGGTATATTATACAAGGCTTCTTTCATCACTCCCCAGAGTTAGGAGCCAGTTCTTCTTTATATTTAGGTTGTCTTATTTCTTTCTCTGTCCAGGTGATCCCATACTGCCTCTATAATATTCAGGTCTGGACTCTGTGGAGGCCAGTCCATGACTGTCAGTGTTTTATCAGCTGTTTTTCCCTCCAAATATGATTTCACTGCATTAGCAGTATGCTTGGGATTGTTGTTATGCTGAAAAATAAAACCATTCCCAGTCAGGTGCTATCCAGAAGGAATGGCATGATGAATTAAAATCTGCCTGTCCTCTATCGCCAACACCTCTGGCAGAAAAGCAGCTTCAAACCAGGACAGACCCTCCACCATGTTTCACTGAAGGCCGCAATCACTCATTCTTTCATCTTTTCTTCTTACATATTGTCAACGATTGGTCCCCAAAATTTCAAACTTGGGTTCGTCTCCATAATACTCTTTTCTTTCTATAGGCAGTGAGAGTCCACAAATTCATTCATTTAACTGTGGGGAAATACCTGGACTGGCCACCAGAAGGAGGCAAAGACACCCCAAGAAGGTTTTATTTATCCCTCCCACTTCCCCTACCCTTCCAGTAGTTCTTTGCCTTGTTCATGGAGGTAGGCAGAGAAGAGGTGCTCTGCTAAAGCTGAAGATTTTGTCCTTTATAATGGATTGTTTCCGACCAGAGAGGGCAGGAGAAGTTTAGACCATGTAATCCTCTTGGTAGAGTAATGGGTCTTTTGTTTGCTGGCAATCATTAAGGAGTTCTTATTAGGGTTGCACCGATACTAGTATCGGTACCGATACCAAGTACTTGCACCAGTACTTGTACTCGTACAAATGGATACTTAAAGTGATACCTCCAGATCTTTGATCTTACCCATGTGCCATCTTGTTGCATTTTTTTCAAACTTCATGTTCCCATTTCATTTTAAGCTGGAGTGGAGACATAACTAAAAATTGTTCACTTCTGTTCTGCTAATAAAAATTGCTGTTTGTATTACTGCTATTTGTATTATTGTACGTCTGAGAGCAGTGCTCCAAAAGCAGCTACTATACAGCTGGAAGCCTACACTGTACCTCATTCAGACAAACCCCTTAAGTACTAGGCAGTTAATAAATTGAGATTTAATGGTACAAAAAATATCTTTCTGCCCCAGGCATTAGTGTGGAAAGTGAAAGACTCTTCAGTTTAGCATCAAACGTCCTTACTGATAAAAGAAACAGACTTATAGCTGAACATACAGAGATGCTTCTGTTCCTTAAAAAGAACTTGCAACTAACTTTTGAAACATGTATTCTATTTGCTAGATTGCCTGTTATACTGCTAGTTCTCATCTTACACAATTATGCTCAAAACATACTGTACTCTGAGGAACATCCTTAGCTTATATAATTGCAGAAAGAGTGTACATAGGACATATTAAGTTAATTCCTATGAACACTCATCCTACAATTATAGTACTAGATTTAGATTACATTTGATTGGTAAGCTTTACCAATGCTCTCTTCACATTTCCAACTCCAAAGACTTTAATGGAGTTGGACATGTAATGAGAACATTGGAACAGTTTACCAGCCAATGTAATCTAATCCCATAGTGTTGTTCCCCATGATTAAACTGCACTGTTATATTTTTAACTGTATTGCACTTTTGGTTGGTTGTGATTTTACATTTGTTTTTGTTTTTTATTATTAATATATTTTATTGTAATATTTTTATTTATAAGCATGTTCTGTAAAATTTCTTCAAGGTTTTTACAACTTTGTGACAACAAGCAAATAAAACTGTTTTATTTCATAAAGTCTTTTGAGCTACAGTTCTTCATAATTATAAAGAAGCTATCTTAAATCATTAGTATGTATTATGCTTGAGAAACTGTCACAGACATTAAAAAAAGTATCTGTAATTGGTATCAGCGAGTATTTGAAAAAAAGTATTGGTACTTGTACTCGGTCTTAATAAAAATGGTATCGGTGCAACCCAAGTTCTTATGCCTCTTTATCAGCTCTCTAAGCCCTTCTCCCTTCCTTACAGGTATCAGTGTCAGTGATGCTGGAGTAATCTGTAATGCAGGACCCTGAAGACTCATCCTGGTAAGTCTTCTTTCCCCTGGGGGGCACCCTAGATGGTTTGTTACCTAAGTTGAGCATGCTGTATCCCTGAGGGGATCAATTATAGCCCTTATAGAGGGTATGGGGATTCACTCCCTGTGGAAGTAGGCCCATTTGTTAAGATGGTAAGTCATTTAATTATTTATTTCTTTATTTATTGATCTCTTACTGTTAGATATTCCTCTCCGGTGGAGAGTGTCTTCTGAGGTTTACTCATTGGTGCCCGGTAGCCCGGTGGGGTTACTTTATGGTCCAACTCTGTTTAAAATTAGACGCAGCATTGTGCTTAAGCGAGGGTGCATTTTCGTCTGCAATCGCATAACTTTGGCAGTTTGTTCAGAAGTGTCGCATATACGTCATCAGACGCTCCAGTTGTGCTCCCGCCTTCCTTTTTCGCGATCTTTCCCCTTCAGCACGAGCTGAACTGCGCAGTCCTTTTTGCAGCAGCGTGTGTGAAGGAACCTGTCAGGGGTGGTAAGACGCTTCCCAACAGGGCTTTTCATAGGGGATTGTAGTTATAGTGAAATCAGCTCCATTGTTCAGATAGCTGTCTTTAGGAACTGTATCCAGCAGGATAGTACCTCATTTAAAGATCCTATGGATAGAAAGATAGAGGGATACCTCAGGAAGATTTTCCTTCAGTCTGGTTTGCTCTTTCAACCCACGGTTGGGGTGGCAGCAGTGGCTGGCGCAGCCACTTTCTGATGTGATTCTCAATCTGACTTGATCTCTGTTGAATCTCCACTGATTAAGGATCTGAAGACAAAAAATTATTTTATTGTGATGCCATTATTCAGATGATTCGCCTTATTGCCAAGACCTCTGAACTGGCGGTTCTGGCCCGTAGGGCTCTCTGGCTCAAGTCCTGGTCTGTGAATATGGTATCCAAGACTAGACTCCTATCTCTGGCATTTAAGGGTAAGACCTTATTTGGTCAAGAATTGGATTCTTTTATTTGTACCTTTACCAGGGTAAGCTGCAAGACAAAACATCTAGAGCAAAGAGTTATGCTGGTAGCAGTTTTCGCTCCTTTTGTCAGAACAAGCCTCAGAGGAACACGTCTTTGACCAAATCTGATCCACCCAGCAATACCTGGAAGCCAAACCCTGTGTGGGCCAATAACAAGCACACCAAAAAATCGACCCCTGACAACAAATCTGCATAAAGAGTTCAGCCCCCGACCTGCGCTCAGTTCAAGTAGGGGGCAGACTGTCTTGTTTTCAGGAAGTTTGGGCTCAGTCAGAGAAGGACCCGTGGGTTCTGCACATTGTCTCTGGGGGATACAAAATAGGGTTTTGTTCTTGTCCGCCCCAGGGGCAGATTCCTCCTTCCAGGGTTCCGGTAAGACCAGAAAAAATAGCAGCTTTCTTCCTTTGTGTAGAGGATCTGGTATCCATGGGAGTTGTTGCCCCAGTTCCTCCCACAGAGAGAGGAAGAGGCTTCTATTCCAATCTGTTCATAGTTCCCAAAAATGAGGACTCCTTCTGCCCCATTCTAGATCTGAAGTGTTTGAACAAGTTTGTGAAGGTTCTGACCTTTAAGATGGAGACCATACAATCTATTCTTCCTCTGGTCCAGGAAGGTCAGTTCATGACCACCATAAATCTAAAGGATGCGTATCTGCATATTCCCATTCACAAGGATCATCATCAGTTCCTTGTTTTTGCGTTTCTGGACAACCATTATCAGTTCATTGTCCTTCCTTTTGGCTTCGCTACGGCTCCTCGAATTTTCCCAAAGGTCCTAGGAGCGCTTCTTGCAGTAGTCAGACTGCAGGGGATTACGGTGCACCCTACTTGGACGATATCTTGGTTCATCTTTTCATTTAGCAAAATCTCATACGGAGAGGCTTCTGGTATCTTCAGTCTCATGGTTGGAAGGTGAATCTGGAAAAGAGTTTGCTTGTTCTAGGGACTATAATAGATTCTGTCAGTATGTTTATCTTCCTCATGGATTAGCATAGAGAGAAACTCCAGTCGGCCTGCCGTCTCATACAGTCCACTCTTCACCCTTAGGTGACTGAATGCATGGAGGTGGTGGGTCTCATGTAGCGGCTTTGGATGCTATTCTTTTTACCTGCTATCATCTTAGACCGCTACAGTTATGTATGTTGCATCAATGGAAAGGAGACCATACAGACTTATCCCAGGTCATCAGTTTGGATTCAGCAACAAGGGGGTCCCTCTCTTGACGGCTGTCTCCGGAACTTATTCTCCTCGGCAGATTTTTCCTGCGTCCCTCCTGCGAAATCATCACAACAGACGCGTGCCTGACGGGCTGGGTAGCTGTTTGGGTTTTTCTGAGGGCTCCAGGGCTCTGGTGTTTGGCAGAAGTGAGTCTACCTATCAACGTTCTGGATTTGGGCTATCTTCAATGTTCTACAAGCATGGCCTCAACTACGTTATGTCCAGTTTATTCAATTCCAATTGGACAAAATCATGATGGTGGCTTACATCAACTACCAGAGAGGAATGTTCAGTTCTCTCGCAATGAAGGAAGTCTCCTGCACACTTCAATAGGCCGAGTCTTACCATTGTTATCTGTCAGCTATCCACATTCCTGGGGTAGAGAATAGGGAAACAGATTTCCTAAGCAGACAGACTCTGCACTCCAGGGAGTGGGCTCTCAACCAGGTGGTGTTTCTCGAGATCACCTGCAGATGGGGATGTCCGGCGATAGACCTGATGGATTCTCGTCTCAACGCTAAACTGCCACGATACGGCGAGAGGTCCAGGGATCCTCAATCGAAACTAGTAGAAGCTTTAGCAGTTCCGTGGAACTTTAATCTAGTTTATCTTTTTATTCCGATTGTCCTTCTTCTTTGAGTTATAGCTCAAATCAAACAAGAGGGAATTCCTGCTATTCTGTTAGCTCTGGCGTGGCCTCACTATACTTGGTATGCGGATCTGGTGAGAATTTCATCTACTCCTCCTTCTGTCTCAGGGTCCATTCTTTTATTAAAACCTAGATTCTCTGAGGCTGACTATATGGAGATTGAACTCTTAGTCTTGTCTCGGAGAGTTTTCTCTGAGGCGGTCATTGATACCTTGGTCCAGGCCAAAAAAAGCTGTGGTAAATTTATCTGTCTTGGTATGAGGACAGGGAGTTTCTCTAGCATAAGGTGAAAACCTTGCAGATACTTCAATTTCTTCAGGAAGGTTTAGAGAAGGGACCATCAGCCAGTTATCTTAAGGGGCAGATCTCTGCTCTTTCCGTTTGGTTACATTGTGTAGGTTGCCAGATGTTCAGTCTTTTGTTCAGGCTTTGGCCAGAATTCAACCTGTTTTTAAGCCTGTTGCTCCTCCATGGAGTCTCAATCTTGTTCTAATAGTTCTTTAACAGGCTCTGTTTGAGCCTATGCATTATACTGATATTAAACTTTTATCTTGGAAAGTGTTGTTTTTGTTAGTGATCTTTTCTGCTAGGAGAGTGTCGGAGTTATCTGCTTTGCTGATCTTTCATGCCGATAAGGCTGTGATGTGTACTAAGATGGGGTTTTTGCAGAAGGTTGTTTCCACCCACAATATTAATCAGGAAATAGTGTTTTCCTTTATCTTCTAAAGAACGGTTGTTAAATAATTTGGATATGGTTCGAGCTTTAAATTTTTATCTTTATGTTACCAAGGAGTTCCGCCAGTCTTCTTCCTTGTTTCTCTTTTATTCTTGTAAGCGCAAAGGGCAGAAGGCCACTGCTGTTTCTTTATCTTTCTGGCTTCAAAGTGTGTATTGATTGGCATATTTGCAAGTGGGTCCTTCTCGGATTACTGCACATTCTACCGGAGCTATCTCTTCTTCCTGGGCTTTCAAGAATGAGGCGTCAGTTGAGCAGATTTGTGAGGCTGCTTCTTGGTCCTCATTACATACTTTCACGAAATTTTACAAATGTTATGTTTTCGCTTCAGCTGAAGCATCTTTTGGGAGAAAGGTTCTTCAAGCGCTGGTGCCTAGTTCTTAGGACTGACTTCCTACCTTTCCCTCTGCAGCTTGGCTATTAGTTTCCCACTAATAAATTAATGAATTTTTGGACTCTCACTGCCATTAGAAAGAAAACATAATTTATGCTTACCTGATAAATTATTTTCTTTCTTGGCAGTCCACGAACCCTCCCTGACTTTTTATAGTGGCGGCAGTCTTTGGCACCTCAAACCCCCTTGTCTCTCTCTACTTTTCCATATCCTCAGCTTGAACTACTGAGAGGGTAGGGGAAGTGGGATTGATATATAAAGCCTTGTTGGGGGCGTCTTTACCTCCTCCTGGTTGCCAGGCGAGGTATTTCCCACAGGTAAATTAATGAATTTGTGGACTCTCACTGCCAATAAAGAAATAATTTATCAGGTAAGCATAAATTATGTTTTCCACTGATCTTCATTCCAATCTTTATGAGCTTTAGCATATCTTAGCCTTTTCACCCTGTTCCCCTTTCAAAAAAGTGGTTTCTTGGCTGTTACCTTTCCACAAACACCATTATTGAGCAAGTTCCTCTGGACTATAGAATGGTCAGCTTGGCATCCACGATGAAGCTGCCAGATACTGATCCAGGTCTGAGAAACTTCTCATCAGGTTTGAAATTTTTTTTGGCCTTCCAGTCCTTTTTTATGTGCTTGACCTTTCCTGATTCTTTAAATTTCTTTTAATAGCTAAAATACCACATATTAAGTATCCAGTTTGCTGATTTCCCTTTGAGGGTGGCCTTGCTGATACAAAAGTATGAATATATGTCTGTCAAGTTCCATGATCTTTTGCATTTTGAATGGAATGATGTAATTGAAAGTAGGTCTTATTATCAAGCTTCCAATGAATTACACTCATACCACATGTATGTAATGCTCAAGCATGTCTTGCACAAACCTGGTGTAATAGACCTTTTCACAGCAGTCATTTAGGACAAATACAGGTGTTAGCAATGACATTAATTAGAATTCCATTCCATTTAGGTTTACGAGAGCCAGGTTTCTGCTATTGCTCAGGTGTAAGGGGAGGTCACACTAAATACTTACCACTTTAGCCTGTGGAAACATTTCTTTCTGATTTCTTTCTGTTGTATTCTAATCAAGAGACTGATAAATAATTATATATGGTAATTATACCATTGCTAAGACAACAAATCTAATGGTGGCCTAAGACTTGTGCACAGTATTGTGTGTGTGTGTATATGTATGTATATATATGTTACGGGTAAGGTCCGATATCCTGGGTAAAATGGACATTACCCAAGTGGCTGTGAGTAAAGCCTGATGTACTGTAATTCCCTCATCTCCACTATTTGTTTTGCCTCTGCCTGAGGGGTTGAAGAGGGGCGCCCCGCCGATCCTCTGGCATCCACCCCAAGGGAACCCCCCAGGCAGTGGCAAAAAAGATAATAAAGATGGGGGAATTATAGTTCATCGTATATGTGAAGTGCATGCACTCTGAGGGGATTCATGATCTTACATCAGGCTTTACCCACAGCCTTTTGGGTAATTTCAGTTTTACCCGGGTAATCCTAGGATTAGCCAATATCTGACTTTACCTGTAACATATATATATATATATATATATATATATATATATATATATATATACATACATATATTTATGCAAGAACAGTAGAATATATCACTAGCTAGTAGTGATATAAGCTCTGAAGTTCAGAGCGCAAATGCAGCTATTCCCAGAAGGACCACTGCTGTGTTACTAAAATCAAATATCTCACAAAGAAAATTCTATATATCTCATTTGAACAAATAAAAAAGCACTAATCTAATAACAAATGGAAGTCAAATCAACAAAGGTTATATATGCAATATAAAACGTAATATAAACGCCTTGAGACCCTCATGGGTGATTAGTTTGCACTCTATAAGTACCCAATAGATAGATAGATAGATAGATAGATAGATAGATAGATAGAGAACCGCAATATAAGACCCAGTGAAAGTGTGATTCTACACCACACCACTTCTTTCTTTATACATACATATATATACATCTTTACAAATGTATATGTATTTATCTCAATGTTAAAGTGACAGTCTACACCTTAGTCATTTTAAAGTCTTACCTTAGATTAAACTGCAAATAGTCTTCTGCACCTTTTCTATATCATACAGCAGGAATGGTTAAAAAGTTATTTTAAAATGCATATTGTTTTTGACCACTTTGAAATGACTGCCAAGCTCCGCCCACTGATGACATAAAGATCTGGGCTGCATATGGCATCCAATCACAAAAGGCTTACTAGTTGGATTCAACAGACTGTCAAATGGAATTCAGCAGAGTACCTAAGTGCAGCCCAGATCATGACGTCATCAGTGGGCAGAGCTTGGCACTGCAGCCATTTCAAAGTGTCCAGAAACAATATTAATTTTAAAAAAACTTGTTTACCGTTCCTGATGCATGATATAGAAAAGAGGATATTTGCAGCTTAATCTAAGGTAAGACTGTAAGATGACTAAGGTGTAGACCAGGGGTGCAAAACTCATTTGAGGACTCACGTGGACTGCTCACTACCTACATATCTTCATCTTGTCATTGCTAAACAAAGCAGTGGCATTTGCTATAACTGTATACATTTTAAAAGATTGTGTTCTGTAACTCCTAATTACCTTACTTTAGCATATGCATGCGCATAGTATAACATTTCCTTTGCATTATAAACAGTGGATCACAATGCTGTCGGCATAGCGACCCACTGTTTATATAGTGATAGACATATACCTGTTGTATATAATATAAAATAAATACATATAAAATATATATTTATTAAATATAAAGTATGTGATTTTAGTTAAAGAGAAAATTATGGAAAGGAATGGATGGAAATTATGCGTGAAATCAGTGCTGCCATACTAATGAACACATATAAAGAAGTGCTGCATGTGTCAAATAAATCCTTATGCACTTATATGTGTTTGCCTTTTTCTTTTTAATAACAATGTTACTCTTTAACCCCTTAGTGACCAGACCATTTTTCAATGTTCTTAACCTTAAAGACCATGGCTATTTTTACATTTCTGCGTTGTTTGTGTTTAGCTGTAATTTTCCTCATACTCATTTACTGTACCCACACATATAATATACTGTTTTTCTCACCATTAAATGGACTTTCTAAAGATAACATTATTTTCATCATATCATATAATTTACTATAAAACCAATTATAAAATATGATAAAAAAAATGAAAAAAAAACCTTTTTCTAACTTTGACCCCCAAAATCTGTTACACATCTACAACCACCAAAAAACACCCATGCTAAATAGTTTCAAAATTTTGTCCTGAGTATGGAAGTATCGGTTTACATGTTCTTTGCTTCTTTTTTTTTTGCTAGTTATAGGGCAATAAGTACAAGTAGCACTTTGCTATTTCCAAACCATTCTTTTTCAAAATTAGCAATAGTTACATTTTAACACTGATATCAGTCAGGAATCCCTGAATACCCCTTCATATGTATATATATTTTTTTTAGTAGACAACCCAAAGTATTGATCTAGGCCCATTTTGGTATATTTCATGCCACCATTTCACCGCCAAATTCGATCAAATAAAAAAAGAATGTTAACTTTTTCACTAACTTTAAGTTTCTCACTGAAATTATTTACAAACAGTTTGTGCAATTATGGCACAAATGGTTGTAAATACTTCTCTGGGATCCCCTTTGTTTAGAAATCGCAGACATATGTGGCTTTTGCATTGCTTTTTGGTAATTAGAAGGCTGCTAAATGCTGCTGCGCACCACACTTGTATTATGCCCAGCAGTTAAGGGGTTAATTAGGTAGCTTGTAGGGTTAATTTTAGCTTTAGTGTAGAGATCAGCCTCCCACCTGACACATCGCACCCCCTGATCCCTCCATGAGCCCCCTCACAGCTCTCTTCCCTCCCCCACCTCCCAATTGTCACCGCCATCTTAAGTATAAAAAAAAATAAAACCCCCAATTTCTGTAGTGTAGCTGCCCACCCTTAATATCCTACCCGCCGTCTCCCTCCCAGATCCCTTTCCCAACTATTTTCCCCCCTCTCTCTCCATTTGTTGACTCCTGTGTTGCTAGTTTAACAAGCATGCTCCCGCCCCCCCCTGCCTCCACGCGCGCTCCAGGAACACAGAGGATCCGGATATTCACCAATGATGGGCCGCCCACCCGCCTCCCTGCTATGGCTCCCACCCACCAACGATCGGCACCATCGCTGGGTCATGCAGAGAGGGCCACAGAGTGTCTCTCTCTGCATTGGATGCCTAAAAAATGTTATTGCAGGATGCCTCAATATCGAGGCATCACTGCTATAACATGAAAGCGACTGGAAGCGATCAGGATCACTTCCAGTGCTTGAAAACCCTGAGGACGTACAGCGTACGTCCTTGGTCATTAAGTGACCGTTTGTGTAGGACGTACCCTGTACGTCCTTGGTCCTTAAGGGGTTAAAGACTGGGGGGTATTAACGTATGCATATCCCTAACAGTAAGCTCACTTGCTCTTTAAGTAATAAGCATATTATAATTATAAATTTTCATGGAGGTGGCGTGGGTCTCACAAAATTGGGTCGAGGGCCGCATGAGGCCCGCGGTTCACCAGTTTGACTCCCCTGGTGTAGACTGTCCCTTAAATACCTTTGCCTGCCTTTTTTCCCTAACACCTGAGACCTCATTTCTTTGAGCCCTTATAACTTTTTTATTTTTATTTTGTGCAATATTGTTTTCTCCTACATTGGTGTATCCGGTCCACGGCTTCATCCTTACTTGTGGGATATTCTCAATCCCTACAGGAAGTGGCAAAGAGAGCACACAGCAAAGCTGTCCATATAGCTCCCCTCAGGCTCCGCCCCCCCAGTCATTCTCTTTTCCGCTCTAACTAGTAGCATCTCCCCGGGGTGGTAAAGAGTATGTGGTGTTAGTTGTAGTTTTTTATTTCTTCTATCAAGAGTTTGTTATTTTAAAATAGTGCCGGCTTGTACTATTTACTCTGCAGCAGAAAGTGAAGATTTCTGCTAAGAGGACTATGATTTTAGCACCAGTAACTAAAATCCATTGCTGTTCCCACGCAGGACTGTTGAAACCAGATAACATCAGTTGGGGGGAACAATTTGCAGGCTTAACTGCTTCAGGTATGATCAGTCATTTTTCTAACAAGACCCAGTAATGCTAGAAGACTGTCAGAAATTCCCTCTGGGATAGGTAAGCCATTGTTATTAGATTCAGCAATAAAAGGATGGCTTATTTTAAGGGCTTATGCTGGTTGACACTATTGTGGGCTAATTGATTGCTTTTTAGCAAGTTTTCAACTTAAATGGGTGTTTTTTTATCAACTTAAAACACTTTTGGGGATTAATTTGCGCCTGGCACTTAGTTGGACACCTAATCTAGTCAGAAAGGCCCCTCCACTCTGGTATGCAGAGGAAGGAAGCCTCATTTTCGCGCCTCAATTGTGCACTTGTTTTGACTAGCCAGTTCATGCAGCTTCACGTGGGGAGTCCGGAGGCATCAGGAAGGGCTCCAGGGAGGCTTATATTCTTACCAAAATAACCCTAAGGAAGGTAAAAGCCACATGGCAAGCTGTGGCAGAGTACTGTAGTGTGTTAACCGGTTAACTGCTGTTATTAGCTCCGGTTTGGGCATTAAGGGGTTAATTGGTCTGAAAATTTGTGTACAACCTTTTCTCCAACATAGGTGTGTCCGGTCCACGGCGTCATCCTTACTTGTGGGATATTCTCTTCCCCAACAGGAAATGGCAAAGAGCCCAGCAAAGCTGGTCACATGATCCCTCCTAGGCTCCGCCTACCCCAGTCATTCTCTTTGCCGTTGTACAGGCAACATCTCCACGGAGATGGCTTAGAGTTTTTTAGTGTTTAACTGTAGTTTTTCATTATTCAATCAAGAGTTTGTTATTTTCAAATAGTGCTGGTACGTACTATTTACTCAGAAACAGAAAAGAGATGAAGAATTCTGTTTGTATGAGGAAAATGATTTTAGCAACCGTAACTAAAATCCATGGCTGTTCCACACAGGACTGTTGAGAGCAATTAACTTCAGTTGGGGGAACAGTTTGCAGTCTCTTGCTGCTTGAGGTATGACACATTCTAACAAGACGATGTAATGCTGGAAGCTGTCATTTTCCCTATGGGATCCGGTAAGCCATGTTTATTACGATTGTAAATAAGGGCTTCACAAGGGCTTATTTAAACTGTAGACTTTTTTTGGGCTAAAATCGATTGATATTAACACATATTTAGCCTTGAGGAATCATTTATTCTGGGTATTTTGATATGATTATATCGGCAGGCACTGTTTTAGACACTTTATTCTTTAGGGGCTTTCCCTAATCATAGTCAGAGCCTCATTTTCGCGCCGGTATGGCGCACTTGTTTTTGAGGACAGCATGGCATGCAGCTGCATGTGTGTGGAGCTCTGATACATAGAAAAGTCTTTCTGAAGGCATCATTTGGTATCGTATTCCCCTTTGGGCTTGGTTGGGTCTCAGCAAAGCAGATTCCAGGGACTGTAAAGGGGTTAAATATAATAACGGCTCCGGTTCCGTTATTTTAAGGGTTAAAGCTTCCAAATTTGGTGTGCAATTCTTTTAAGGCTTTAAGACACTGTGGTGAAATTTTGGTGAATTTTGAACAATTCCTTCATACTTTTTCGCAATTGCAATAATAAAGTGTGTTTAGTTTAAAATTTAAAGTGACAGTAACGGTTTTATTTTAAAACGTTTTTTGTGCTTTGTTATCAAGTTTATGCCTGTTTAACATGTCTGAACTACCAGATAGATTGTGTTCTGACTGTGGGGAAACCAAGGTTCCTTCTCATTTAACTATATGTATTTTATGTCATAAAAAAAAAAAAAAAATATGCAACATTTAACGGCTGTAATGGATAATTCTATCAAAAACATTTTAGCCAATATGCCCACTTATCAGCGAAAGCGCGACTGCTCTGTTTTAGAAAATTCTGTAGAGCATGAGAACGCTGATGATATGGTTTCTGAAGGGCCCCTACACCAGTCTGAGGGGGCCAGGGAGGTTTTGTCTGAGGGAGAAATTTCAGATTCAGGAAACATTTCTCAACAAGCTGAACCTGATGTGATTACTTTTAAATTTAAGTTGGAACATCTCCGCGCTCTGCTTAAGGAGGTGTTATCCAATTTGGATGATTGTGATTATCTGGTCATTCCAGAACCACTATGTAAAATGGAAAAGTTCTTAGAGGCCCCGGGGCCCCCCGAAGCTTTTCCTATATCCAAGCGGGTGGCGTACATTGTTAGTAAAGAATGGGACAGGCCCGGTATACCTTTAGTACCTCCCCCCATATTTATAAAATTGTTTTCCTATAGTCGACCCCAGAAAGGACTGATGGCAGACAGTCCCCAAGGTCGAGGGGGCGGTTTCTACTCTACACAAGCGCGCCACTATACTCATAGAAGATAGTTGTGTTTTCCAAGATCCTATGGATAAAAAATTAGAAGGTCTGCTAAAGATGTTTGTTCAGCAAGGTTCCCTTCTACAACCAATTGCATGCATTGTCCCTGTCACTGCAGCCGCGTGTTTCTAGTTTGATGAGCTAGGAAAGGCGATTATTAGTAATTCTTCTTCTTATGAGGAGATTATGGACAGAATTCGTGCTCTTAAATTGGCTAATTCTTTCACCCTAGACGCCACCTTGCAATTGGCTAGGTTAGCGGCGAAAAAGTTCTGGGTTTGCTATTGTGGCGCAGAGCGCTTTGGTTAAAATCTTGGGCAGCGGATGCGTCTTCCAAGAACAAATTGCTTGACATTCCTTTCAAGGGGAAAACACTCTTTGGCCCTGACTTGAAAGAGATTATCTCTGATATCACTGGGGGCGAGGGCCACGCCCTTCCTCAGGATAGGTCTTTTCAAGACCAAAAATAAACCTAAGTTTCGTCCCTTTCGCAGAAACGGATCAGCCCCAGGGGCTACGTCCTCTAAGCAGGAAGGTAATACTTCTCAAGCCAATCCAGCCTGGAGACCTATGCAAGGCTGGAGCAAAGGAAAGCAGGCCAGGAAACCTGCCACTGCTACCAAGACAGCATGAAATGCGGGCCCCCGATCCGGGACCGGATCTGGTGGGGGGCAGACTCTCTCTCTTCGCTCAGGCTTGGGAAAGAGATGTTCTGGGTTCTAGGGGCTTCCTCCAAGGGGGAGGTTCCACAGGTCTCAGTTGTCTTCAGACCACATAAGAAGACAGGCATTCTTACATTGGGTAGAAGACCTGCTAAAAATGGGAGTGATTCATCCTGTTCCATTAGGAGAACAAGGGATGGGGTTCTACTCCAATCTGTTCATAGTTCCCAAAAAAGAGGGAACGTTCAGACCAATCTTAGATCTCAAGATCTTGAACAAGTTTCTCAAGGTTCCATCGTTCAAGATGGAAACCATTCGAACACTTCTTCCTTCCTTCCAGGAAGGTCAATTCATGACCAAGGTGGATTTCAAGGATGCGTATCTACATATTCCTATCCACAAGGAACATCATCGGTTCCTAAGGTTTGCATTCCTGGACAAGCATTTCCAGTTCGTGGCATTTTCTTTCGGATTAGCCACTGCTCCTAGGATTTTCTCATAGGTACTAGGGTCCCTTCTGGCGGTGCTAAGACCAAGGGGCATTGCTGTAGTACCTTACTTGGACGACGTTCTGATTCGAGCGTCGTCCCTTCCTCAAGTAAAGGCTCACACGGACATTGTCCTGGCCTTTCTCAGATCTCACGGATGGAAAGTGAACGTGGAAAAGAGTTCTCTATCTCCGTCAACGAGGGTTCCCTTCTTGGGAACTATAATAGACTCCTTAGAAATGAGGATTTTTCTGACAGAAGCCAGAAAAACAAAACTTCTAGACTCTTGTCGGATACTTCATTCCGTTCCTCTTCCTTCCATAGCGCAGTGCATGGAAGTGATAGGTTTGATGGTAGCGGCAATGGACATAGTTCCTTTTGTGCGCATTCATCTAAGACCATTACAACTGTTCATGCTCAGTCAGTGGAATGGGGACTATTCAGACTTGTCTCCGAAGATACAAGCAAATCAGAGGACCAGAGACTCATTCCGTCAGTGGATGTCCCTGGACAACCTGTCACAAGGGATGACCTTCCGCAGACCAGAGTGGGTCATTGTCACGACCGACGCCAGTCTGATGGGCTGGGGCGCGGTCTGGGGATCCCTGAAAGCTCAGGGTCTTTGGTCTCGGGTAGAATCTCTTCTACCGATTAAATATTCTGGAACTGAGAGCGATATTCAATGCTCTCAAAGCTTGGCCTCAGCTAGCGAGGGCCAAGTTCATACATCAACCATCAGGGGGGAACAAGGAGTTCCCTAGCGATGGAAGAAGTGACTAAAATCATTCTATGGGCGGAGTCTCACTCCTGCCACCTGTCTGCTATCCACATCCCAGGAGTGGAAAATTGGGAAGCGGATTTTCTGAGTCGTCAGACATTGCATCCGGGGGAGTGGGAACTCCATCCGGAAATCTTTGCCCAAGTCACTCAACCGTGGGGCATTCCAGACATGGATCTGATGGCCTCTCGTCAGAACTTCAGAGTTCCTTACTACGGGTACAGATCCAGGGATCCCAAGGCGGCTCTAGTGGATGCACTAGTAGCACCTTGGACCTTCAAACTAGCTTATGTGTTCCCGCCGTTTCCTCTCATCCCCAGGCTGGTAGCCAGGATCAATCAGGAGAGGGCGTCGGTGATTTTGATAGCTCCTGCGTGGCCACGCAGGACTTGGTATGCAGATCTGGTGAAATATGTCATCGGCTCCACCATGGAAGCTACCTTTGAGAGACCTTCTTGTTCTAGGTCCGTTCGACCCACTCCAGCTGACTGCTTGGAGATTGAACGCTTGATCTTATCAAAGCGAGGGTTCTCAGATTCTGTTATTAATACTCTTGTTCAGGCCTGAAAGCCTGTAACCAGAAAAATTACCACATAATTTGGTATATCTGTTGGTGTGAATCTGCAGGATTCCCTTGGGACAAGGTTAAGATTCCTAAGAGTCTATCCTTCCTTCGAGAAGGATTGGAAAAAGGATTATCTGCAAGTTCCTTGATGGGACAGATTTCTGCCTTGTCTGTGTTACTTCACAAAAAGCTGGCAGCTGTGCCAGATGTTCTAGCCTTTGTTCAGGCTCTGGTTAGAATCAAGCCTGTTTACAAAATTTTGACTCCTCCTTGGAGTCTCAACCTAGTTCTTTCAGTTCTTCAGGGGGTTCCGTTTGAACCCTTACATTCCGTTGATATTAAGTTATTATCTTGGAAAGTTTTGTTTTTGGTTGCAATTTCTTCTGCTAGAAGAGTTTCAGAATTATCTGCTCTGCAGTGTTCTTCTCCTTATCTGGTGTTCCATGCAGATAAGGTGGTTTTTGCGTACTAAACCTGGTTTTCTTCCAAAAGTTGTTTCTAACAAAAACATTAACCAGGAGATAGTTGTGCCTTCTTTGTGTCCTAATCCAGTTTCAAAGAAGGAACGTTTGTTGCACAACTTGGATGTAGTTCGTGCTCTCAAATTTTACTTAGCAGCTACTAAGGATTTCAGACAAACTTTGTCTTTGTTTGTTGTTTATTCTGGTAAACGGAGAGGTCAAAAAGCAACTTCTACCTCTCTCTCCTTCTGGATTAAAAGCATTATCCGATTGGCTTATGAGACTGCCGGACGGCAGCCTCCTGAAAGAATCACAGCTCACTCCACTAGGGCTGTGGCTTCCACATGGGTCTTCAAGAACGAGGCTTCTGTTGATCAGATATGTAAGGCAGCGACTTGGTCTTCACTGCACACTTTTTCTAAATTTTACAAATTTGATACTTTTGCTTCTTCTGAGGCTATTTTTGGGAGAAAGGTTTTGCAAGCCGTGGTGCCTTCCATTTAGGTGACCTGATTTGCTCCCTCCCTTCATCCGTGTCCTAAAGCTTTGGTATTGGTTCCCACAAGTAAGGATGACGCCGTGGACCGGACACACCTATGTTGGAGAAAACAGAATTTATGTTTACCTGATAAATTACTTTCTCCAACGGTGTGTCCGGTCCACGGCCCGCCCTGGTTTTTTTTAATCAGGTCTGATAATTTATTTTCTTTAACTACAGTCACCACGGTAACATATGGTTTCTCCTATGCAAATATTCCTCCTTAACGTCGGTCGAATGACTGGGGTAGGCGGAGCCTAGGAGGGATCATGTGACCAGCTTTGCTGGGCTCTTTGCCATTTCCTGTTGGGGAAGAGAATATCCCACAAGTAAGGATGACGCCGTGGACCGGACACACCGTTGGAGAAAGTAATTTATCAGGTAAACATAAATTCTGTTTTCAAAGCATTATGACACTGTGGTGAAAATTTCATAAAAATCGGATGTGTTTTTGATGGTTTTTTGATGTTTCAGTAATAAAGTGTGCACTTTTATTATTTAAAGAGACAGTAACGTTTTTGTCAAAAATAAATTTTATTGCATTGAAGTTACTTTTAAGTCTGTTAAACATGTCTGAACCTTCAGATAGCCTATGTTCTCTATGTTCAAAGGCCAAGGTGGTTCCCCCATTAAATTTATGTGTGAAATGTGCTATAGCGTCCAAACAGCTTAAGGACCGTACAATTACACTTAAAGATATAGCCCAAGATGATTCTTTAGCTGAAGGGTGTGAAGATAGCTCGCTATCCTCCCCTTCTGTGTCAACACCAGCTATGCCCGCGCAAGCGATGCCCAGTACATCTAACGCACCAATTGCGATTACTATGCAACAGTTAGCGGCAGTAATGGATAATTCTCTCTCAGCATTTTTTATCCAAACTGCCAGCTTTTCCTAGGAAGCGTGATTGCTCAGTTTTAAACACAGAAAATGAGCAAGCTGACGCAGAGGATAATTTATCTGTAGTGCCCTCACATCAATCTGACTTGGCGGTGAGGGAGGGCCTGTATGAGGGAGAAATTTCTGACACAGGGAAAGTTTCTCAGCAGGCAGAGCCTGATGCCATAGCATTTAAATTTAAGCTAGAACACCTCCGCGCCCTACTTAATGAGGTCCTAGCTACACTTGATGATTGTGATCCTTTGGTGATCCCTGAAAAATTGTGTAAAATGGACAAATTCTTAGAGGTCCCAGTACACACTGATGCATTTCCGATACCTAAGAGGGTGGCGGATATCGTGACTAAGGAGTGGGAGAAGCCAGGTGTACCCTTTGTTCCCCCTCCTATATTTAAGAAAATGTTCCCAATTGTTGACCCTAGAAGGGACGCATGGCAGACGGTCCCTAAGGTAGAGGGGGCAGTTTCAACGCTAGCTAAGCGCACGACTATACCAATAGAAGACAGTTGCGCTTTCAAAGATCCTATGGATAAAAAATTAGAAGGTTTACTTAAGAAAATCTTTGTTCAACAGGGTTTTCTTCTTCAACCAATTTCTTGCATTATTCCTGTAACCACTGCAGCGGCTTTTTGGTTTGAGGAACTAGAAAACTCGCTCCAAAAGGAGACTTCTTATGATGAAGTCATGGACAGAATTCACGCCCTGAAGTTGGCTAATTCTTTCATTACAGACGCCGCTTTCCAGTTAGCTGAATTCTGGTTTTGCAATTGTGGCGCGCAGAGCGCTTTGGTTAAAGTCTTGGTTGGCGGATGTGTCGTCCAAAACAAAATTACTTAATATTCCTTTCAAGGGTAAGACCCTATTTGGGCCAGAGTTGAAGGAAATTATTTCAGATATCACTGGGGGAAAGGGCCATGCCCTTCCACAGGATAGACCTTTCAAGGCTAAAAATAAGTCTAATTTTCGTTCCTTTCGCAATTTCAGGAACGGACCGACTTCCACCTCTACAGCCACTAGGCAAGAGGGTAACGCATCCCAGCCCAAACCAGCATGGAAGCCATTGCAAGGCTGGAACAAGGGCAAACAGGCCAAGAAGCCTGCTGCTGCTACCAAGACAGCATGAAGTGGTAGCCCCCGATCCGGGACCGGATCTAGTAGGGGCAGACTTTCTCTCTTTGCTCAGGCTTGGGCAAGAGATGTTCCGGACCCCTGGGCACTAGAAATTGTTTCTCAGGGGTATCTTCTAGAGTTCAAGGACCTTCCTCCAAGGGGAAGGTTCCACATGTCTTGCTTATCTTTAGACCAGATAAAGAGACAGGCATTCTTACGTTGCGTAGAAGACCTATTAAAGATGGGAGTGATACACCCAGTTTCAACAGCGGAACAAGGACTGGGTTTTTACTCAAACATGTTTGTAGTTCTCAAAAAAGAAGGAACTTTCAGGCCAATTCTGGACTTAAAAATTCTAAACAAATTCCTCAGAGTTCCATCATTCAAAATGGAAACCATTCGGACAATTTTACCAACGATCCAGGAGGGTCAATACATGACTACCGTGGACTTAAAGGATGTGTACCTGCATATTCCTATCCACAAAGATCACCATCAGTTCCTGAGGTTCGCCTTTCTGGACAAACATTACCAGTTCGTGGCTCTTCCGTTCGGTTTAGCCACTGCTCACAGAATTTTCACAAAGGTGCTAGGGTCCCTTCTAGCGGTGCTAAGGCCGAGGGGCATTGCGGTAGCACCTTACCTAGACGACATTCTAATACAAGCGTCGTCCCTTCCCAAAGCAAGGGCTCATACAGACATTGTTTTAGCCTTTCTCAGATCACACGGGTGGAAGGTGAACATAGAAAAAAGTTCCCTGTCCCCGTCCACAAGGGTTCCCTTTCTGGGAACAATAATAGACTCCGTAGAAATGAAGATCTTTCTGACAGAGGTCAGGAAGTTAAAGCTTCTGAACGCTTGCCGAGTTCTTCAATCCATTCCTCAGCCCTCCATAGCTCAGTGCATGGAGGTAATAGGACTAATGGTTGCGGCAATGGACGTGGTTCCTTTTGCTCGAATTCATTTAAGACCATTGCAACTGTGCATGCTCAAACAGTGGAATGGGGATTATGCACTTGTCTCCCCAGATTCAAATGGACCAGAAAACCAGAGACTCACTCCTCTGGTGGCTATCTCTAGATCACCTGTCTCAGGGAATGAGTTTCCGCAGACCGGAGTGGATCATCGTCACGACCGACGCCAGTCTTTTGGGCTGGGGCGCGGTCTGGCAGTCCCTGAAGGCTCAGGGTCTATGGTCTCGGGAAGAATCTCTTCTCCCGATAAACATATTGGAATTGAGAGCGATATTCAATGCGCTCCAGGCATGGCCTCAACTAGCGGGCCTCAACTAGCGGAGGCCAGATTCATCAGATTTCAGTCAGACAACATGACGACTGTAGCGTACATCAATCATCAGGGGGGAACGAAGAGTTCCCTGGCGATGAGAGAGGTATCCAAGATCATCAAATGGGCAGAGGATCGCTCCTGCCATCTATCAGCAATTCACATCCCAGGAGTGGACAACTGGGAAGCGGATTATCTGAGTCGTCAGACTTTCCATCCGGGGGAGTGGGAACTTCACCCGGAGGTTTTTGCCCAGTTTACTCAACTATGGGGCATTCCGGATCTGGATCTGATGGCGTCACGTCAGAACTCAAAAGTTCCATGTTACGGGTCCAGGTCCAGGGATCCCAAGGCGACACTGGTAGATGCCTTAGCAGCGCCTTGGTCGTTCAATCTATCTTATGTCTTTCCACCGTTTCCTCTTCTCCCACGGCTAGTAGCCAGGATCAAACAGGAGAAGGCTTCGGTAATTCTGATAGCTCCTGCGTGGCCACGCAGGACCTGGTATGCAGACCTGGTGAATATGTCATCGGTTCCACCATGGAAGCTACCTTTGAGGCAGGACCTTCTAATTCAAGGTCCATTCGTACATCCAAACCTAGTCTCTCTGCTAAGCGTGGGTTTTCGGATTCAGTTATAGATACCCTGATTCAGGCTAGAAAGCCTGTCACTAGGAAAATTTACCATAAGATATGGCGGAAATATCTTTGTTGGTGCGAATCCAAGGGTTACTCATGGAGTAAGATTAGGATTCCAAGGATTTTAGCTTTTCTCCAAGAAGGATTGGAGAAAGGTTTGTCAGCTAGTTCCTTAAAAGGACAGATATCAGCTCTGTCTGTTTTGTTACACAAACGTCTGGCAGCAATGCCAGATGTTCAGGAGTTTGTGCAGGCTTTAGTCAGAATCAAGCCTGTCTACAGACCTGTGGCTCTTCCATGGAGTCTAAATCTAGTTCTTTCAGTTCTTCAGGGGGTTCCGTTTGAACCTCTACATTCCATAGATATTAAGTTACTATCTTGGAAAGTTTTGTTTTTGGTTGCTATCTCTTCCGCTAGAAGAGTTTCTGAATGGTCTGCTTTGCAGTGTAATTCACCCTATCTGGTGTTTCATACAGATAAGGTCGTTTTACGTACCAAACCTGGTTTTCTTCCAAAAGTGGTTTCCAATAAGAATATTAACCAGGAAATAGTTGTTCCTTCTCTGTGTCCTAACCCAGCTTCTAACAAGGAACGTCTGTTACACAATCTCGATGTGGTTCGTGCTTTGAAGTTTTACCTAAAAGCAACTAAAGATTTCAGACAAACTTCGTCCTTGTTTGTCGTCTATTCTGGTAAGAGGAGAGGTCAAAAGGCGACTGCGACCTCTCTGTCTTTCTGGCTGAAAAGCATCATCCGGTTGGCTTATGAGACTGCTGGAAGGCAGCCTCCTGAACAAATTACAGCTCACTCTACTAGAGCTGTGGCTTCCACTTGGGCTTTCAAGAATGAGGCTTCTGTTGAACAGATCTGTAAGGCAGCGACTTGGTCTTCACTGCATACATTTGCCAAATTTTAAAAATTCGATACTTTTGCTTCTTCGGAGGCTATTTTTGGGAAAAAGGTTTTGCAAGCAGTGGTGCCTTCCGTTTAGGTTACCTGACTTGTTCCCTCCCTTCATCCGTGTCCTAAAGCTTTGGTATTGGTTCCCACAAGTAAGGATGAAGCCGTGGACCGGATACACCAATGTAGGAGAAAACAGAATTTATGTTTACCTGATAAATTTCTTTCTCCTACGGTGTATCCGGTCCACGGCCCACCCTGGCATTTTGGTCAGGTTTCAATTTATTTTTATAAACTTCAGTCACCACTGCACCCTATGGTTCTCCTTTTTCTCCTAACCGTCGGTCGAATGACTGGGGGGGCGGAGCCTGAGGGGAGCTATATGGACAGCTTTGCTGTGTGCTCTCTTTGCCACTTCCTGTAGGGATTGAGAATATCCCACAAGTAAGGATGAAGCCGTGGACCGGATACACCGTAGGAGAAAGAAATTTATCAGGTAATCATAAATTCTGTTTTTTTAATTTTTTTATTAGCTGGTGTTATTATGAGTGTAACTGTATTGTGTAATGTATTATTGATGTGTTTTGTGACACTTTTTTGTTTTGCGAAACAGATAATCACAACTCTGAGGACGTGCTAACCCGACGAGCGTTAAATTGTGCTCAAGCAATCGCGTTTTTTTCAACTTGTAATATAATCACAATTTAACTTGCGTGCAAATGAAGGCGAAAACCCATTGGGGGATTTGTATCAAGCTGTCAACTATGTTGCATTCGCCAGCATCAATACGCTCGCCTAACATCGCCTAATATCGCGGCAGCTCTCCTTATATTTGAAAAAAGCTGGTGTTCTGGTAAGAGGGCGAACTTTTTAAAAGAGCGAACCATTTCACTTCCTGTGACGTTTCATTTTGGACCTAATGCGCATGCGTGCCAGCGTCATCACATACCTGGCCGCATACGTCACTGCTAAAATATTTATTGCTGTGAAATTCAGGAACCCTTTATAGAGCGCATGCGTGTGATTTTGTATCACAAATGGTGCGCTCATGGAAATCTGTTTATTAGGCTCCTCGGCAATATTCGGAACTCCGCCCCCACTGCAAGTACTGCCATTACTACTACTACTGTAAAGCTGAGTCTCCTTGTTCTGCATGAGAAACAACCCCCCCCCCACCACCACTCGGCTATAGCCATTGCTTCTGATGATCCAATGAAGCTTTTCACAGGCTCCGTTCAATGTCATTATCTTTCATAATCTTTCATAAGATAATGACATTGAACGGAGCCTGTGAAAAGCTGCATTTGATCATCAGAAGCAGTGGCTATAGCCGAGTGGTGGTGGGGGGGCTGTTTCTCATGCACGGAGACTCAGTTTTACAGTAGTAGTAGTAATGGGAGACGTACTTGCAGTGGGGGCGGAGTTCCGAATATTGCAGAGGAGCCTAATAAACAGATTTCCATGAGCGCATCATTTGTGATACAAAATCACATGCATGCGCTCTATAAAGGGTTCCTGAATTTCACAGCAATAAATATTTTAGCAGTGACGTATGCGGCCAGGTATGTGATGACACTGGCACGCATGCGCATTAGGTACAAACTGTGTGCAACAGCTGATTAAATGTAACTGGAAGTGACATCGTTCACTCTTTTACAAAGTTCGCCCTCTTACCAGAACACCGGCAAAAAGACGCGCACCAAGTATGCGTCTATTTGGCTTTTTCCCAACTTTATTTATACCCTGTCACTAAACGCTGCCACTATACTAAAATGTTTAACCCCTATCCCACCGCTCCCCGACACCGCCGCAACCTAAATAAAGTTATTAACCCCTATTCCGCCGCTCCCCGACACCGCCGCCACTAAATAAACGTATTAACCGCCAAACCTCTGGCCTCCCACATCACCACCACTAACTAAACCTATTAACCCCTAAACCGTCAGCCCCCCACATCACCATAAACTAAATTAAGCTATTAACACCTAAACCTAACAACCCGCTAACTTTAAATTAAAATTTCAGACTCCCATTGATTTCTATGGCATCCGCGTCCTCCAAGGTGGCGGATTGAAATCCAGGTACGATGCGTCCGAATAGCCGCGAGCGTACCTGTTAAAAGTTTGATAACTGATAACTGCATTGGATTGAGATCGCCGGTTCGTATGTTACATCACGAATTTCAACATTTGCCGGTCTGGAGTTCCGGCGTATTTTAGGTTGACAGCTTGATAGATAGGCCTCAATATCTCTTGCGCACAAACGTTTGCGCTACCACTCATAATGTTGTGCTTCGGTGCCACTGACTGACAATAGATTAATTATCTCTCTGCACATAAAGTACACAATTAATTCACCTGCACTCAAGCATAATGACCCCTTTAGTGACCCATAAGGACTAAATGTTGTCACTCTTGCACTGTAATACACTACTGTATGGTCAGTTTTTAGATTTTCAAAAGAAAAAATTAATGGAAACGGCTTAAAGTGATGGTAAAGTATGCCGATATAGAAAGCTGCATTCGATTTATCTTTAAAATATAATGGGACTTTCATTTATCAAGTTATATCTAATTATTAGTTTATACCTTTTAAAATGATTACATTTTTCCGCCGTTCCGCCCGGCTTTTTTCTCTCATTTTTTTTTTATGTGACATTTTCGCATTAACCAATTAAAATCAGCATATCCAAAACCTTGATCGCATGCGCTCTACAATAAAATTAGCATAAAGTGTTATGCTAATTACAATTTGCCGATGTCCAAAATCTAGATCGCATGAGCGTGTTGCTGTCTTCAAAAGGCGCCTGCTGACCCGCATTTTAATTGGTTGATGCGAAAACGTCACATAAAAAAAATGAGAGAAAAAAGCCAGGTGGAGGAACGGTGAAATTTTTTATTTTATTTTAAAAGGTATTCACTAATAATTAAATAATTAGATATAAATTCATGAATGAAAGTCCCATTATATTTTAAAGATTTGTGGCATACTTTACTACCACTTTAATTATAGCAATGTTAGATTATAAAGGGCATCTTACCCTTTATAATCGCTGGGGCTTATCTCTGAAACCTCACACAGATATATGAATAAGAATAATAGTAACATAAAACTTGATCCAGCAAAGTCTGCATTTATTAGCCTTGCCATTGGTGACATTACATTGCGTCAATTATGCAATTTAAAAGAAATACATGTAAGTAGTATTCAGCAAGGATATACAAAGTTCTCATTCCAATTATTACTTAAAGGGACATGAAACCAAAACATTTTCTTTTTTTTTTTTTTTTTTTTAAATAAATTTTTATTTGAGGAAAAACACAAAATACAAGGATACCATACAAATGTGACATTTTCCATGATACAGACAAAAGGTGATAGTGATACCAACCAATGTGGAGTCAAAAAGTATCAATATAAGAATATTCCAAGGTTGCATGATATTTCGAATAACCGTTTCCTCAGTTTTATATTAATAGCAGGCATTACAATAATTGTAAAGATAAGTGGGGATATATGCTCTCATAGGGTAGTCTCAAATAGGGTAGTGGAGTATGGAATGGAGAAATAGAAACGAAAGAGAGAGATAGCACCAGTGGAAAATAACTGAATAAATAGATAAATAAGTAAGTAAAATATTAAGTCAGAAAGTAGAGAGACGGATAGAGATATAAAGTGAGAGAGTGTTAGTTAAATGTTACATTAGGGGTATATTGTCTCAGAAAGAATCGAGTAGGGTCTAATTACTGTTAGGCTTGGTTAGTAGGAGAATTTTTCCCACCAGGGAGCCCAAGTTGCATGGTAAAAATCTAGTTTATCTAGGGATGAATGGGAATAGGCTTCCATTTTCGATAAGTAGTTGACTGTAGCTATAATCTGTGAAGTGTTAGGAGGAGAAAGTTGTTTCCATGCTTTAGCAATTTCTAACTTAGTAGCCATTAGTATATAGATGGACAAGGCTTTATGTGTAGGGGAGAGGGCTGGGAAGTTGAGGTGGAGCAAGCCAATTTGGGGACTAAGTTGAAATATTATGCCTAGGGATTGTAGTAGGTTAGTTACCCAGAGCCAAACAGAGGAGATTTTGGGGCAATACCACCAGATATGTGCCTGAGTTCCAAGTTGTCCACAGCCTCTCCAACAAGCAGGAGAGTGAGAGTTATAAATCCTATGAAGGGTTACTGGGACTAGGTGCCAACGCACCGTGAGTTTGTAATGGAGTTCCCATAGGGAAGTGCAATGTAATAATCTTCTAGTGGACTTAAGTTCTCTGTACCAGGAGTCAGCATCAGCTGTGAAGTTGAGTTCGGTTTCCCAAGCTATAAATTGTGAGACTTTTGGTTGAGAGGAGGGGTCTAGTAATATCTCATAGTGGAACGATAAGATTCCTTTAACCTTGTGAGGTAGGGACCAACGCTGTTCCCATTTTGTATCCGTTCTGATGTGTTCTCTGGGGAATCCCCATGATTTGACTATGGAAGAGAGTCGAAAGGCCTCAAATTGTAACTGAGCTGGAATCCGGAATTTATTACAAATCGATACATGAGATAAACCACCAGAATTATCATAGAGATCCATAACACGGTTAGCTCCAAGGGAGGACCAGGAATGGACATGAGTGTCAGGTAAGCAAAAAAGAACACTAGTTATAGTTTGACACGGGGAAGGGTGGGGAGCCACCGAATTCAAGTGTCTTGCCTGATCCCAGAACTTAAGGGTATCTAAAATCACCTGGTGTGTGGTGACAAGATTTCCCCAATAATGAGAGGGAATCCAGGGGAGGTCTGTTAATCTCACTCCTGAAGGGAGAAGAGACTGTTCAACATCCCTCCATAGGGCAGGGCTATCTGTACAACCCCATTCGATCAGATGGGTTAAGCGTGCCGCTTGATAATAAAGAATGATATTAGGCATACCCAGGCCACCTCTGTCACTGGGTCTTTGAAGTGTTTGTCTCGATGTTCGAGGTTTCTTGCCTTTCCAGACATAGCTGGTAATAAGGCTCTGAAGCTTATTCAGAAGTGGACGGGGCAGGTTGAGTGGGATGGTACGGAATAGGTAAATGAGTTTTGGAATATAAGACATTTTGATGGCTGCAATCCTGCCCGTCCAGGAGATATCCCGAAATTCCCAAGAATCTAATAGTTTTTTCCAATCCGGAAGTCTCTCTGTAAAGTTCTTAAGAATAACAGTTGAGACACTTGAGGAGAGGTGGACACCTAGTAATTTTAAGGTGTGGGGAGACCACTGGAACCTATATCTTTCACGTAGAGTGATAAGATCCTGAGGCGTAGCATTAATGTATAAAGCTTCGGTTTTGGCCAGGTTTAATTTATAATAACTTAGGGTTCTGAACTTAGAGATGAGTTTGAAAACAGCAGGAAGCGACCTAATTGGATCAGTAAGCAAGAGAGTTACATCATCCGCATATAAAGAAATGGTATGTGAACGGGAGCCAACAGGAAAGCCGGAGATATTCGGGTCTGTTCGTATGGCTTGGGCTAGCGGCTCGATGGAGAAGGCGAACAGGAGCGGGGAGAGGGGGCAACCCTGTCGCGTCCCATTGGTAATATCAAAGCTATTTGATTGAAAGCCAATTCCCTTAACCCTGGCAGATGGACTAGAGTATAGAGCCTGGACCGCGATAATACATTTTTCAGGAATTCCGAAGGCGCGCAGAGTCTCCCATAAGTACTCCCACCTCACCCTGTCAAAGGCTTTCTCAGCATCCAATGACAGGGCTAACGTGGGGGTGTCACTCTTAGCACTTTCCAGCAGTATATCTAAGATTCGTCGTGTGGCGTCAGGACCTTCTCTTCGGGGGATAAAACCCACTTGATCCAGGTGTATCAAAGTGGGAGTGATCTGAGCAAGCCGGTTTGCTAGTATCTTTGCATAGAGTTTAGTATCGATGTTAAGCAAAGAGATCGGACGGTAGCTTCCACAATCCTGGGGGTCCTTGCCTGCCTTTAGTATAGTGGTAATGGAGGCCTCAAGGAACTCCTTTCGGAAACTTCCTTTGCTAAATACTTCGTTGAATACCTTACAGAGAATCAGGGAGATTTGGGGGGAAAAAGATTTATAAAATTGACTCGTAAAGCCATCTGGGCCCGGTGACCTCGCAGTTTTGAGGCCTCTAATGGCCAAGGTAACCTCTTCAAGAGAAATAGGAGAAAGAAGAGTCATTGTGTTCGTTTGATCCATTTGAGGGAGGCCTAGGGAAAACATTTTCTTTTTTGATTCATAGCAAACGATTTTAAACAACTATCCAATTTACTTCTATTAGCTAATTTGCTTCACTGTCTTGGTATCTTTTGCTGAAAAGAATACCTAGGTAGGCTCAGAAGCTGTGGGCTAGGTGCTGATTGGTGGCTGCACATTTATGCTTCTTGTTATTGGTTTCACCTGATGTGTTCAGGTATCTCCCAGTAGTGCATTGCTGCTCTTTCAATAAGAGAAACCAAGAGAATGAAGCAAAATTGACAATAGAAGTAAATTGGAAAGTTGTTTAAAATTGTATGTTCTATCTGAATCATTAAAATTCATCTATAACAGATGTGTTCTTTATAAATATGCACAGTGCACTAAATATTGCAATTGTGTAGAACTAGTTTTTTTTTGTTATATTATTTTTATTTGAAAGTATTTCCAACAGTACAGAATCAATGAGCATTGGTACAGGTTTGTTCAACATAATATATAAAAAGTACAGCTGATGCGAGGTGTCCATAATGTCCTTGAGCTTCCCTTAATGGGACAAGTTCCTTTCATCAAAGCTAAGACTTAGGTATGTCCATGGGTATAGATGATGTAAGCATAAGAGTAAAGGACACAAACCTTTTATCATACAGAATAGGAGGCAGGAATGGGGCGTATAATTATTAGGCCTCGCTCAGAATGAGTCAAGAGTTAGAAGCCCCTGAAACCAACAATCAAGCAATGTAACATTAATATTAAGCAAGGAAATCTACTTAACAAATAACAAATAACACAATTAAAACAAAAAGAAACATAAACAGAAGAGAAATTATGTGTATGTACTGTAGTACTCAATAAGTCGTATAAGATTAATAATTGTTGCAACGTGACAGGTTTTTGCTATTTGAATTACTCACTCTGTGTAGAAAAGAATCCCAGATAAATTGTATATCGTGAAAGAAGGTTAATTGGCCTAGCTTAAAATAATGGAACCGTTCTAACATTGAATTTTTATTTACTAGGTTTATCCATTCTGAGAGGGAGGGACTTTGTGTAGTTTTCCAATGTTTGGGGATGAGTTGGTTGGCTGCATTGAGTAGAATCTGGAATAGGTGTTTTCTTATTTTACAAGTCAAATTGTTAGGTTGATTGAGCATTATCAGCTCTGGTGTGGGGTGTGTAGAGTTAGTTTTAACATTATAATTAAAGCATAATAATTTTAGATTTAAATCGACAGTCAACACCAGATTTTTTGTTGTTTAAAAAAAAAAAAAAAAAAAAAGATAATCTCTTAATTACCCATTCCCCAGTTTTGCATAACCAACACAGTTATAATAATACACGTTTTACCTCTGTGATTACCTTGTATCTAAGCCTCTGCAGACTGCCCCCTTATTTCAGTTCTTTTGACAGACTTTTATTTTAGCCAATCAGTGCTCACTCCTGGGTAAATTCACGTGCATGAGCTCAATGTTATATATATGAAAGACATGAACTAATGCCCTCTAGTGGTAAAAAACTGTCAAATGCAGAGGCGGCCTTCAAGGTCTAAGAAATTAGCATATGAACCTCCTAGGTTTAGCTTTCAACAAGAACAAAGCAAAATTGGTGGTAAAAGTAAATTGGAAAGTTGTTTAAAATTGCATGCCCTCTTTGAATCATAAATACTTGGCTGTCCCTTTAAGTAGGAGTAAGTACATTTGATACAAATAAAAAATAGTAATTAAAAATAGCTGTGATCTATTTTTTTACAATGCAGCCTATATATAAATATATATATATATATATATATATATATATATATATATATATATATATATATATCATATATGTATTGGTTAAAGGGACAGTCTACACCAGAATTTTTATTGTTTTAAAAGATAGATAATCCCTTTATTGCCCATTCCCCAGTTTTGCATAACCAACACAGTTATATTAATACACTTTTTACCTCTGTGATTACCTTGTATCTAAGCCTCTGCAGACTGCCCCCTTATTTCAGTTCTTTTGACAGACTTGCAGTTTAACCAATCAGTGCCTGCTCCCAGATTACTTCACGTGCACGAGCACAGTGTATCTATATGAAATACGTGAACTAACACCCTTGAGTGGTGAAAAACTGTTAAAATGCATTCTGAAAAGAGGTGGTCTTCAAGGTCTGAGAAATTAGCATATGAACCTCCCAGGTTAAGCTTTCAACTAAGAATACCAAGAGAACAAAGCAAAATTGGTGATAAAAGTAAATTGGAAAATTTTTTAAAATTACATGCTCTATCTGAATCATAAAAGTTTACTTTGGCCTAGACTGTCCCTTTAATCTTGAGCCTCAGCATGCAACAAAGAATGTGACATGTTGGTAGACAATATGTGATCTAATTATACCCTACAGATTATATAAGCTATTGCTGTGTGCGAGTATATATACAGTTGCAAGAAAAAGTATGTGAACCCTTTGGAATGATATGCATTTCTGCACAAATTGGTCATAAAATGTGATCTGATCATCATCTAAGTCACAACAATAGACAATCACAGTCTGCTTAAACTAATAACACACAAAGAATGAAATGTTGCCATGTTTTTATTGAACACACCATGTAAACATTCACAGTGCAGGTGGAAAACGTATGTGAACCCTTGGATTTAATAACTGGTTGAACCTCCTTTGGCAGCAATAACTTCAACCAAACGTTTCCTGTAGTTGCAGATCAGACGTGCACAACGGTCAGGAGTAATTCTTGACCATTCCTCTTTACAGAACTGTTTCAGTTCAGCAATATTCTTGGGATGTCTGGTGTGAATCGCTTTCTTGAGGTCATGCCACAGCATCTCAATCAGGTTGAGGTCAGGACTCTGACTGGGCCATTTCAGAAGGCGTATTTTCTTCTGTTTAAGCCATTCTGTTGTTGATTTACTTCTATGCTTTGGGTCATTGTCCTGTTGCAACAACCATCTTCTGTTGAGCTTCAGCTGGTAGACAGATGGCCTTAAGTTCTCCTGCAAAATGTCTTGATAAACTTGGGAATTCATTTTTCCTTCGATGATAGCAATCCGTCCAGGCCCTGACGCAACAAAGCAGCCCCAAACCATGATGCCCCCACAACCATACTTCACAGTTGGGATGAGGTTTTGATGAGGGTGTGCTGTGCCTCTTTTTCGCCACATATAGTGTTGTGTGTTTCTTCCAAACAACTCAACTTTGGTTTCATCTGTCCACAGAATATTTTGCCAGTACTGCTGTGGAACATCCAGGTACTCTTGTGCAAACTGTAAATGTGCAGCAATGTTTTGTTTGGACAGCAGTGGCTTCCTCTGTGGTATCCTCCCATGAAATCCATTCTTGTTTAGTATTTTACGTATTGTAGTTTCGCTAACAGGGATGTTAGCATTTGCCAGTGACTTTTGTAAGTCTTTAGCTGACACTCTAGGATTCTTCTTCAAATCATTGAGCAGTCTGCACTGTGCTCTTGCAGTCATCTTTACAGGACGGCCACTTCTAGGGAGAGTAGCAGCAGTGCTGAACTTTCTCTATTTATAGACAATTTGTCTTACCATGGACTGATGAACAGCAAGGCTTTTGGAGATACTTTTATAACCCTTTCCAGCTTTATGCAAGTCAACAATTCTTAATCGTAGGTCTTCTGAGAGCTCTTTTGTGCGAGGCATCATTCACATCAGGCAATGCTTCTTGTGAAAAGCAAACCCAGAACTGGTGTGTGTTTTTTATAGGGCAGGGCAGCTGTAACCAACACCTCCAATCTCATCTCATTGATTGGACTCCAGTTGGCTGACATCTCACTCCAATTAGCTCTTGGAGATGTCATTAGTCTAGGGGTTCACATACTTTTTCCACCTGCACTGTGAATGTTTACATGTTGTGTTCAATAAAAACATGGCAACATTTCATTCTTTGTGTGTTATTAGTTTAAGCAGACTGTGATTGTCTATTGTTGTGACTTAGATGATGATCAGATCACATTTTATGACCAATTTGTGCAGAAATCCATATCATTCCAAAGGGTTCACATACTTTTTCTTGCAACTGTATATATATATATATAAATTGCCAGATTATCCTGATTAGGGGCATATATAGCAAACTCTACTGCTATATTTAAAACTTAATCCCCCCCCCTATTAATCACACACATGCCTTGCACACCCACTCTAGACTTCTAAAGCCCGCCATGACATAAACACAATTTAAAATCGCATGTACAACACACTGGGAAAACAAACATAGCAAAGAAAGCTATTGATTACTGTTATTACTGTGTCTGTTTTCTTTACACCATAGTAACAGCCCCTCCTGCTATTCTGATACTAACCTGTTCTGTTTTTTTCCCCCCTGCCAGGTCTGCCCCAGCTACCGGTCCCCCTGCTGCCCCTGGAGATGGAGCTCCCCCTAATCTCACCAGCAACAGGAGGCTGCAGCAAACTCAAGCACAGGTGGATGAGGTAAGGTATGGATCTGCTTGTTATTTATTATTATTATTATTATCAATTATTTATAAACTGTCAACATATGACATTAGGTATAAAAGTACAGTACTGAAAAGATGAACATGACTGATCACAGACACTGTTAGCCGTGAACCCCCTTTACATGGGATGATCAACAGGACAAATGCCAAATCATTTAGATAGATCGCCATGCTGCTAAGCGTTTATGCGTACGTGCCTCTCTTATGGCTGTTCGTATTTAATTTTTAATTCCAACAGCCCTGTATTAGAAACTTAAATGTCTTAAACGTAGAGCATGATTTAAAGGGACAGTTTACTCAAAAATGTTCTCCTCTTTAATTTGTTCCCAATGATCTACTTTACCTGCTGGAGTGTATTAAATTGTTTACAAGTATTTCCATTACACTTATATTGGCATTTGAAATAGTTTATTTAGCCTGTGGTATCCCCACCTATCCTGAAAGTTTTTGGCCTTAAAGGAACATGAAACACAATTTTTTTCTTTCATGATTCAGATAGAGAATACAATTTTAAACAACTTTCCAATTAACTTATGTTATTTAATTTGCTTCCTCTGCTGAAATGTTCATTCATCAAAGTTTACAAATCAGCCATTTTGATTAAAAACGTACCTTTTTTTCTTTTCACAGCCAGAGCAGCTTCCCCCTCCTGGAAATCCTCTCTTCACACGTCAGCAATGACTAATCCGGCTTCCTCCAATCACAGCAGGGCCTCAGGCAATGACTACCCTGGGGGGAAAGCCGTGATTGGAGGAAGCCGGATTAGTCATTGCTGACGTGTGAAGAGAGGATTTTCAGGAGGGGGAAGCTGCACTGGCTGTAAAAAGAAAAAAAGGTAAGTTTTTAATCAAAACGGCTGCTTTGTAAACTTTGATGAATGAAAGTGCCCCTGTTTTTAATAGTATTTTTTTTTAAAAAACGGGCTTTCATTCACCTTCAATTTAAGGGAAAAACAATATTATAGAATACTGTCCCTTTAAGGACAGACATTATAAAGACAAGATCAGTTGCCCAGAGATAGCTCACCTTGTATCTATGTTGGAAGTATGTTTCTGTATATGAAGATGTCGTTATAGAATTAAAACTTATAAAGTGCCTAGATAGCTCAGGAGATAAAGTTCATTGCTATATTGAAATACAGGTTCAGATTACATCCAAAGCATTTACATTTTTTTATTTTACTCTGTAGCAATTTCCAAAATTAAGATATATGATGATAATTATTTATTGTCAGCTCTACCTTATGACAATTTAAGATACACACTAAATAAAGGAAACTGTAAAGAAACATAAAGCAGTGTTTTCATACATTTTGGTAGAACCGTTAGAGAGAGTTGGTTTCAAGGAAGACTTTGAGAACTATAGTAGACTGAGATAGGAAAGTGTAATTAAGGATAAAATGTATCATTTTTAAAGACTATCGTTGATATCTATGGTATTTAATATTAAAGTGAAATTAAATTAAAATAATATTAAGATTAAGATATTAAATGTGATACTGTAAACATGACTCAGATTACTAAACTACTAGTTGTGCATTCTCTAAGACAAATTCCACTACTTTGTTAGTGGCCAGATAAATACCTCTACCAGCATAAAAAGTTGTGTTTTTAAACATTTGAACTATAATTTAAAATAGAAAAGCAAAACAAAAACTGTAATTCATTTTAAAATACCCTCTTTTTAGATGGAAAATAAAATAATTTAATATCCCTTTAAGGGGAGTTTATTTTAGGGCCGCAGTTTCTAATGGAACTGTTTATCTGAGGTGCTGGAGGGAAAGATTTGGGTAATGGGTCGGTAGATTGATATTGGTTTTCTGACTGGGTATAATAGTTCTGGTTAAAGCAGCAAGTAAATCCCTGCTCTCCCTGTTGTTTCAGGTAGTGGACATTGTACGTGTGAATGTAGACAAAGTGTTGTTGAGGGATTCGAAATTATCCGAGTTGGATGACCGTGCTGACGCTCTGCAGGCCGGAGCCTCGCAGTTTGAGACAAGTGCAGCGAAACTCAAGCGCAAGTACTGGTGGAAGAACATGAAGGTATCATTATCCTACCCGAACCATCAGCTTTTCTCACACCTTAGCCCTTCTTAAGTTACTGTTATTCCCCTTGCTTGCAACCACATGCCCTTTCTGTCTTCCTTCCCATTACAACTCACGGTGACTCATCTACCTTCTGTTCCTGACTGACTCTATATGTTTTAGCTTTACATCTCTCTTTGCATGTTTTCTCTTTAAAGCCCCAAACATGCCTAGTGCAGTTTTTTTTATCAGAAAAAAATGCTAGATTTGTTTTTTATAAAAAATTATAATGGCCTCTATTTTGAGGGCATTTGGTGCACTTTTAGAAAATGTAACAAAGATCGGATTTCTGGCTCATTTCTCTTGTAAGGTGTATCCAGTCCACGGATTCATCCATTACTTGTGGGATATTCTCCTTCCCTAAATAAGGATAGAGGGGAGAGAGACTGGACAAGAAGGGGTTAATTAGCACTCATTCCTATTATTTGGAGTAAGTATGTTGAAATATTCAACTATTCAAAAGTGTGAAGTTAAGTTAAAACTTATTATTTATTTATTAAACCACTTTTAAAAAGAGTGTGATTAGAAATAACACTCTCACCATTACAAAAAAGCCCCACACTAACACTCCACACTCACACCAGTGGATATCACACTGCAATATACCCAGACAGTAAACACAGTTTCCACCCCCCCCCCCTGTATTCCTGGCCAGTAACAGGATACGCTGGCTTCAGGTGACAGGGATGGCTTCTATTCTGTGTGCACACGTCCCTTGCAGTGGATTGATTATGGCGTGAGTACAAGATTAGAAAATGATTAAAAACATTTATGCTGAATTAAGCATACTGTAAAGGTAGGCACAAACACGTTTTGGCCGAGTAGCGGCCTTTCTCAATGTGCAATCAGAATTTTGACAAGACGAGTGACTCGCTCGCAGCACCTTATAAGCCTATCCCCTATTTAGCCTGCCCAATCATAGCGTGCGTTTGAAGCACGCCCACCTTTCAGCGAATCCCAAGCGATTCAAAATAGCGTGCTCTGGGCAGGAAATCAGTGACCGATTGGTTGCTAGTGACTTCATACAGGCCCAATCAGAGATAACCTTTTTTTTATCTACGGTCAATGACAGGATGGCTATAACAAATACTGTGACTGCGATCACTGTAAATAATCCGATTCTATGTGCACCCATAGTAGCTCCATGAGCTTATGATTGCTTAGGTACAATTGTTATTATTGCGATGAGCAAGTGTTATGTACATAATGTACCATTAAGTCAGGTTTTGGAGCAGTAGCGCATTTGTTAAATTTATTATTGCTAAATGCGGTTTGTCCATAAGAGGTATAAAATGCTTGATATTCTATAATAAAATGGATATATTCGGTTTTTACTGTATAAAAGCATACCAACTTTCACACTATGGTTCAGAGATCATTTAAGAATCCCAAACTTATAGAATAACAAGTCCATTATTTTATTATATTTTAGTAAGCAGGTTTATAAAGTAATACATTGATCACATTAAATGTCCTCTACGGAAATTCTCTGGGTGCACATTAGAATTCGGTTTGATGATGATCATCAATTATAGTCAATATCTTTACAAGAAATAAAAATGAAATGTGCAATAAAAAATCAGAGGAATGCCCAAAAATTATTATTCTCATTTATGCCATTGGGCATGACAGCATTTAAATAAAAAATCCATCTAGCCTCTTTTTTCAAGAGGGCTTGTTCCATATCCCTGCCACGTATTCCAGGGCGTATTGTTTCCAATCCCCAGAACTTAAAAGTGTTAGTTTTTCCTTCATGACAATGCAGAAAATGCCTGGCGACACTGGTGATTTGTTTGCCCTTTTCTACATCCTTTGCTGCATAGAATCGGATTATTTACAGTGATCGCAGTCACAGTATTTGTTATAGCCATCCTGTCATTGACCGTAGATAAAAAAAAGGTTATCTCTGATTGGGCCTGTATGAAGTCACTAGCAACCAATCGGTCACTGATTTCCTGCCCAGAGCACGCTATTTTGAATCGCTTGGGATTCGCTGAAAGGTGGGCGTGCTTCAAACGCACGCTATGATTGGGCAGGCTAAATAGGGGATAGGCTTATAAGGTGCTGCGAGCGAGTCACTCGTCTTGTCAAAATTCTGATTGCACATTGAGAAAGGCCGCTACTCGGCCGAAACGCGTTTGTGCCTACCTTTACAGTATGCTTAATTCAGCATAAATGTTTTTAATCATTTTCTAATCTTGTACTCACGCCATAATCAATCCACTGCAAGGGACGTGTGCACACAGAATAGAAGCCATCCCTGTCACCTGAAGCCAGCGTATCCTGTTACTGGCCAGGAATACAGGGGGGTGGTGGAAACTGTGTTTACTGTCTGGGTATATTGCAGTGTGATATCCACTGGTGTGAGTGTGGAGTGTTAGTGTGGGGCTTTTTTGTAATGGTGAGAGTGTTATTTCTAATCACACTCTTTTTAAAAGTGGTTTAATAAATAAATAATAAGTTTTAACTTAACTTCACACTTTTGAATAGTTGAATATTTCAACATACTTACTCCAAATAATAGGAATGAGTGCTAATTAACCCCTTCTTGTCCAGTCTCTCTCCCCGCTATCCTTATTTAAGTATTAATATTAATATTAAGGGTTAGCACCAGGGAATACTATATCCCTTTTTCCTATCACTTTATTTTCACAGTGCCAGAACTAAATTATTTCTTCATAGATGTTACTTGGTGGGTAAACCACATTTTTTCCTTAGTTCTTGAGCACGTGATTTCTATTATCACCACTTACCATTCATGGCAGGCTTTGATTTGGGGGCAAAAATGCTCCAATGGTCTGAGGATATTAAAAAATTAACAATTGACTTACAAAGTAAAAACACAATTGATAACGTACAAATAGGGGAATGGTTACTATCTCTTAAAAATTTAAAACGTATTCGCAAACGCCAAATAAAAAGACAATGGAACATAGGAATGTTTAATTTCTACAAGGAGAACCAAGTTATACCTAGGGGCCTAAGGTTAAAAATGTTTCCAACATTCCAAGATCTTAAACCCACACTTAAATCTAAATGGGAAGATGCCTTGTCGGAATGCTCATTCAAACTTATAGGATATCTGGTAGAGCATGAAATGGATAAACTGAGTGAGTTGAATGAGGAAATAACCAAAATAGGCAGTGAACTTAAACAATATGAATCCAAGGAAGATTTTCAGAAATCCTATGCTAAAACCAAGGAAGAGGTAGAGAGGTTTGCTAAATACATTGCAAAGAAAAAATAAAAAAAGATTGACAGAGACCTGACTGATTATGCTAATAAATCTGTTTACTTATGGAACACTAAATCTAGTAATATAGAATCAGATTATTCTGACAAAGACTGTGAAACCACAGACGGTGACAATTCTGAAGATGAAGGGAGACCCAAATCTATTCTACTCAGGAGAATTACCCCACATAACAACATTGGGGATATCCCTTTAGGCGTAGAACTCGAAGGGGCAGAGGTAAACAGACCAAAAAACAAAAAACAAGTGAAATTCAGTCAGAAATCATTCCCCAAAAAGAAACAAGTCAAAAAGAATTAAACATAATTAACTTATCAGACAATATTTTAACTGAGACTCAGATCACAGTTTTAAAAAAAAAGGCCTGTCTTTTGTTCCCACAGCCCAACTTGACAAGTTTGAGATCATCAAAGACGTACATTTATTTGCAAGAAAAATACTACTTAAAAAATATTTTTCCTCCAGTTCAGATACAGAGGGTTTAGATAGTAATGATGTGAAAGCAATACAAGATCTTATCTTCCTTCTAGAAGAGTCTGAAAGGGATCCCAAAGAAATTGTATATAGTGATACAAAGTGGCGTGATGTATTAAAAATCAAATCAAAATTCATACCTCCACCTAGTACCTCACATAACACTGCAACATTTCTTGATTTAGTGTGTAAAGACATATTAGCAATTCCACCAGAAATGGACACATTGGCTGACAACCTTTCTGAAGAAGAAAAACTAGCACTAAAATCTATGAAAGAATGGACAGATGTCCAAATCAAACAGAGTGACAAGGGAGGGAACATTGTTATATGGCCCACTGATATGTACACCACTGAGGTTAAGAAACAATTGAATAACCCTAAAAATTATAAAAATCTTTTTGGGAACCCAACGGAGGAATTTCTTAAACAGTATAAAAAATTGATTTGTGCAGCAGCTGCAGAAGGCATAATTGATAAAAAAGAACAGCAATTTCTAGATGTCAAACACCCTACAATAGCAACACTTTATTTATTACCTAAGATCCATAAAAATCTGGAATGCCCACCGGGAAGACCCATTGTCTCTGGCATTGGATCTATGACTGAAAAGGCCAGTAAATATGTGGATGCCAGACTTAGGTACATAGTGGATGCTTTGCCCTCCCATACTAGAGACACTATGCACGTATTGACTAAAATTAACACACTGACTGTAAGACCAGAATCTTTATTAGTAACGTGCGACGTGGAATCCCTTTATACAAGCATAGATAAAAAGTGGGGCTGTCAGGCAGTGTCCTACTTCCTATCAAAAAACAAAGACCTAACAGATGAAACTAAACAATTCATCATTGACCTGTTGGAATTTGTATTAGAACACAACTACTTTGTTTTTGATGGAAAGTTCTACCTTCAGTTGTGTGGAACCGCGATGGGGACATCCTGCGCCCCTACTTACGCCAATATATACCTGGGCTGGTGGGAGGAAACTGTAGTTTTCCATAATAATCTTCTACAGTTTACCAAGTACATCACCCACTGGTCCAGGTATATAGACGATATCTTGTTTGTATGGGAGGGCTCTATAGAATTACTCCATGAATTCATTGCTACCCTTAATGATAATCCTTTTGGACTGTATCTAACCATGACATGTGATGATCATAAGGTAGAATTTCTAGATTTATCTATTCGTAAGAGTAATAATAATCTAGAGACAGAAACCTTTAGAAAGCCTACGTCAACTAACAATATCCTCAATGCCAACAGTTTTCATCACCCTAACACCATTAGGAGTTTACCAACTGGGGAATATTTGAGGATTCGCAGAAATTCTTCATCACTAGAATCTTTCCAGAAGGCTGCTGATGAATTAAGGAATAGATTACTTCTAAGGGGTTATTCTAGAAAGTCTCTTAAGAGAGCCTATCAGAAAGCATTACATAAAAATAGGGAGGAACTGCTAAGACCCAAAAAGATACATTCCAACTCTAATCCATTAAGATTCATCTCTACATATTGTAACCAAAGTCAACAGGTATCCAATATACTATCCAAACACTGGCATATCTTACAATTAGATGAACAGCTTAACTCCATTATTCCACAGAATCCTTTGTGCACCTATAGACGTGCAAACAATCTCAGTGATCATCTAACCTCCAGCCACTTTAACAGAAATGCCAAAAAAGCCCCGATCTATAAAGGATCTATAGCATGTGGTAATTGCAAAAACTGCACATATATGGTTAAAAAGAAATATATGCTGGATAGATTTAACAGAAAATGGATGATTCAAAATCACATCACTTGTAAAACAACAAATGTGATTTACTGTCTATCATGCAGCTGCAACTGTTTTTATGTAGGTATGACCACTAGACAGATGGGAGTTAGAATCACTGAGCACCTAAGCAACATTAGGAATTCAGCAAAGGATGTAGAAAAGGGCAAACAAATCACCAGTGTCGCCAGGCATTTTCTGCATTGTCATGAAGGAAAAACTAACACTTTTAAGTTCTGGGGATTGGAAACAATACGCCCTGGAATACGTGGCAGGGATATGGAACAAGCCCTCTTGAAAAAAGAGGCTAGATGGATTTTTAATTTAAATGCTGTCATGCCCAATGGCATGAATGAGAATAATAATTTTTGGGCATTCCTCTGATTTTTTATTGCACATTTCATTTTTATTTCTTGTAAAGATATTGACTATAATTGATAATCATCATCAAACCGAATTCTAATGTGCACCCAGAGAATTTCCGTAGAGGACATTTAATGTGATCAATGTATTACTTTATAAACCTGCTTACTAAAATATAATAAAATAATGGACTTGTTATTCTATAAGTTTGGGATTCTTAAATGATCTCTGAACCATAGTGTGAAAGTTGGTATGCTTTTATACAGTAAAAACCGAATATATCCATTTTATTATAGAATATCAAGCATTTTATACCTCTTATGGACAAACCGTTAGTGCATTTAGCAATAATAAATTTAACAAATGCGCTACTGCTCCAAAACCTGACTTAATGGTACATTATGTACATAACACTTGCTCATCGCAATAATAACAATTGTACCTAAGCAATCATAAGCTCATGGAGCTACTATGGGTGCACATAGAATCGGATTATTTACAGTGATCGCAGTCACAGTATTTGTTATAGCCATCCCGTCATTGACCGTAGATAAAAAAAAGGTTATCTCTGATTGGGCCTGTATGAAGTCACTAGCAACCAATCGGTCACTGATTTCCTGCCCAGAGCACGCTATTTTGAATCGCTTGGGATTCGCTGAAAGGTGGGCGTGCTTCAAACGCACGCTATGATTGGGCAGGCTAAATAGGGGATAGGCTTATAAGGTGCTGCGAGCGAGTCACTCGTCTTGTCAAAATTCTGATTGCACATTGAGAAAGGCCGCTACTCGGCTGAAACGCGTTTGTGCCTACCTTTACAGTATGCTTAATTCAGCATAAATGTTTTTAATCATTTTCTAATCTTGTACTCACGCCATAATCAATCCACTGCAAGGGACGTGTGCACACAGAATAGAAGCCATCCCTGTCACCTGAAGCCAGCGTATCCTGTTACTGGCCAGGAATACAGGGGGGTGGTGGAAACTGTGTTTACTGTCTGGGTATATTGCAGTGTGATATCCACTGGTGTGAGTGTGGAGTGTTAGTGTGGGGCTTTTTTGTAATGGTGAGAGTGTTATTTCTAATCACACTCTTTTTAAAAGTGGTTTAATAAATAAATAATGTTTTAACTTAACTTCAAACTTTTGAATAGTTGAATATTTCAACATACTTACTCCAAATAATAGGAATGAGTGCTAATTAACCCCTTCTTGTCCAGTCTCTCTCCCCCCTATCCTTATTTAAGTATTAATATTAAGGGTTAGCACCAGGGAATACTATATCCCTTTTTCCTATCACTTTATTTTCACAGTGCCAGAACTAAATTATTTCTTCATAGATATTCTCCTTCCCAACAGGAAGCTGCAAGAGGATCACCCACAGCAGAGCTGTCTATATAGCTCCTCCCCTAACTGCCACCTCCCAGTCATTCTCTTGCAGCTCTCGACAAGGGAAGCAGCTAGAGAGATGTGGTGCATTAATGTAGTTTATCTTCAATCAAAAGTTTGTTATTTTCAAATGGTACCGGAGTTGTACTGTTTTAGACTCAGGCAGAAAGTTGAAGAAGAGTCTGCCTGTGGTCTTTGATGATCTTAGCAGGTTGTAACTAAGATCCATTGCTGTTCTCACACATAACTGAAGAGATGGGTAACTTCAGCTGGGGGAATAGCGTGCAGGGTCTCCTGCTCTGAGGTATGTTCAGTTTTTAATTTTTCTAGAGAAATGATATGCTAGAAAATGCTGACAATACCGAATTTACTTAAGGTAAGCCTGATTACAGTGATTTAATAACGACTGGTATCATGCTTGCTGTAAAGGGTAATATTTTTATTATTTATTCACATTACTGAATAGATATAACGTTTGCTTGAAGGTGTATGAACGTTTATTACATATTGGTGATAAAACTTTATTCTGGGGCCCAGTTTTTTCCACATGGCTGACTAGATTTTGCCTAGGGATAGTTTTTTAAGGCCCTCTCACTGTGAGTACAGGTTGGGAGGGGCCTATTTTCGCGCCTAAATTGCGCATTAGTTTTGCAGTTTGAGACATCCAGCTTCCCTGAAGGAGTCCCCTGAACATTTAGGACCTCACTATAGGGTTTTTATGCCTTCCAAAGTCGTTGTATGGGCAGGTAGGGCCACAGTAGAGCTGTGGCAGTTTGGTGTGACTGTTTAAATACGTTTATATCGTTTTTTTGATCCGGTTTTGAAACTAAGGGGTTAATCATCCATTTGCAAGTGGGTGCAATGCTCTTTTAGCCTATTATACACACTGTAAAAATTTCGTAAGATTTACTGCTTTTCTCTTGTTAAGTGTATCCAGTCCACGGATCATCCATTACTTGTGGGATATTCTCCTTGCCAACAGGAAGTTGCAAGAGGATCACCCACAGCAGAGCTGCTATATAGCTCCTCCCCTCACTGCCATATCCAGTCATTCTCTTGCAACTCTTAACAAAGATGGAGGTAGTAAGAGGAGAGTGGTGTATTATAGTTAGTTTCTTTCTTCAATCAAAAGTTTGTTATTTTTAAATGGTACCGGAGCGTACTATTTTATCTAAGGCAGTATTTAGAAGAAGAATCTGCCTGCGGTTTCTATGATCTTAGCAGAAGTAACTAAGATCCACTGCCGTTCTCACATATTCTGAGGAGTGAGGTAACTTCAGAGGGGGAATGGCGTGCAGGTTATCCTGCAATAAGGTATGTGCAGTTAACATTTTTCTAGGGATGGAATTTGCTAGAAAATGCTGCTGATACCGGATTAATGTAAGTTAAGCCTTAAATGCAGTGATAGGGACTGGTATCAGGCTTATTAACAGAGATACATACTCTTATAAAAGTACAATATAAAACGTTTGCTGGCATGTTTAATCGTTTTTATATATGCTTGGTGATAAAACCTATTGGGGCCTAGTTTTTTTCCACATGGCTGGCTAGATTTTTGCCTAGAAACAGTTTCCTGAGGCTTTCCACTGTTGTAATATGAGTGGGAGGGGCCTATTTTAGCGCTTTTTTGCGCAGCAAAAAATACAGACAGAGACATTCAGCTTCCCTCTGCATGATACAGGACATCTCTGAAGGGCTTAAAAGGCTTCAAAAGTTGTGATGGAGGAAGGTAACAGCCACAGTAGAGCTGTGGCAGTTGTGACTGTTTTTAAAAACGTTTTTGTCATTTATTATTCCGTTTTAGGTATTAAGGGGTTAATCATCCATTTGCAAGTGGGTGCAATGCTCTGCTAACTTGTTACATACACTGTAAAAATTTTGTTATTGTAACTGCCTTTTTTCACTATTTCAAATTTTGTCAAAATTTGTTTTTCTTAAAGGCGCAGTAACGTTTTTTATATTGCTTGTTAACTTGGTTTAAAGTGTTTTCCAAGCTTGCTAGTCTCATTGCTAGTCTGTACAAACATGTCTGACACAGAGGAAACTACTTGTTCATTATGTTTAAAAGCCATGGTGGAGCCCCATAAGAGAATGTGTACTAAATGTATTGATTTCACCTTAAACAGTAAAGATCAGTCTTTATCTATAAAAGAATTATCACCAGAGGGTTCTGTCGAGGGGGAAGTTATGCCGACTAACTCTCCCCACGTGTCGGACCCTTCGCCTCCCGCTCAAGGGACGCACTCTAATATGGCGCCAAGTACATCAGGGACGCCCATAGCGATTACTTTGCAGGACATGGCAGCAATCATGAATAATACTGTCAGAGGTATTAGCCAGATTGCCTGAATTAAGAGGCAAGCGTGATAGCTCTGGAGTTAGACGAGATACAGAGCGTGTAGATGCTGTAAGAGCCATGTCCGATACTGCGTCACAATATGCAGAACCTGAGGACGGTGAGCTTCAGTCTGTGGGTGACATCTCTGACTCGGGGAAACCTGATTCAGAGATTTCTAACTTTAAATTTAAGCTTGAGAACCTCCGTGTATTGCTTGGGGAGGTATTAGCTGCTCTTAATGACTGTGACACAATTGCAGTGCCAGAGAAATTGTGTAGGCTGGATAAATACTATGCAGTGCCGGTGTGTACTGATGTTTTTCCAATACCTAAAAGGTATCTACACATAATGATGAATTACCCTAAGATCATCACTAATAGGACAGATCTCATTTACAAAATGTATATGATTCCGTTTTTGACAATAATGAGAACATTACTAATATGTAATATTTTTAAGGTGTATATTTGTCTTTATGTTCCGTATTAATACATTACATACTAACTGTAAATATTTTCTATTTATATGGTACCTAGTATACTTGTAAAATGAAATGATTTCGTTTAATTAATTTAAATATTCCTTTGTCTAATATGTCTATCCTTAACTAATGTTTATGCATAGATTGGTGAATGCCTTCTCTTTGAATATTTCTACTTGGAGATAGTCTTATGGTGACCACAAATTTAAATGTTTGCCCACTCTAAAAATGGAGGACCGTGTACCGGATTTCCGGTTTAAGGATTTTGAATGACTTAAATTAAGGTTTTGGACATGCGCACACCATCCTTGATAAAGCTTAATGCGAAACGTACGTTGGATTCATCGTTCTCTGGCGTTTTCCCAAGTATCTGCACACCAATAAGAAGAGCAACAGTTACTGGACTTTCTGGGGGAGGTTGTGTGGTTCAGTTTCTACACTCCTTACCTACGGTTTCTAGTATCTTGTTAAGCTCATATTGAGCAATTACTATATTGTATTGCCTAAACTTATTGCAAAAGTGGGTGTGCGCTTCTACCTGAGCTTGGCTATAGCTCCACCGCATGTGAGTAACCATTTGCACAGTCACAAGTTTTGTATTGCAACAAAGTTACAGAATTACGCTATGTGGCATATTTTCTCTTTTTTATGAGGATCAAGGGAGACCACACATAAGACTGAAGAGTGCCAGGAAGAATATACATATCCTTATATGAACTTTATATTAATTTTTATGGTCCAACATTTATTAGTGGCACCACATATATAATATTATTTTTATTTTGTGTTTATCTTATCATATCACATTTATTTCATTTATCCACCCTTTTTTGTGATACTTTGGTACTTGTTATCATCTCTCAGGAGTATGTTGTCCAGGTAATGCCAGGGCCTACCCCTATTCCGTCCCAAGCCTGTATGGCAGCTAACACTCAGCCAGATTACGAGTTTTGCGTTATGAGTGGCTCGGTAATAACTTGCAAGTTATTTCCACTGCTCACCTTTAATAGCGCTCAGAGGGTGAGATTTCAGATTCAGACAGTGTAATGCCTTTCTCTGATAGTGAAGGATCTTCCTTCAGGTTTAAGCTATAACACCTCCGGGTGCTTTTAAAGGAGGTTTCTCCAACATTGGTGTGTCCGGTCCACGGCGTCATCCTTACTTGTGGGAATATCTCTTCCCCAACAGGAAATGGCAAAGAGTCCCAGCAAAGCTGTCCATATAGTCCCTCCTAGGCTCCGCCCACCCCAGTCATTCTCTTTGCCGTTGCACAGGCAACATCTCCACGGAGATGGTTAAGAGTATGTGGTGTTTAGTTGTAGTTTTTTAATTCTACTATCAAGAGTTTGTTATTTTAAAATAGTGCTGGTATGTACTATTTACTCTGAAACAGAAAAAGATGAAGAGTTCTGTTTGTGAGAGGAAGATGATTTTAGCAGACAGTAACTAAAATCGTTTGCTGTTTCCACATAGGACTGTTGAGATGAAGTAACTTCAGTTGGGGGAAACAGTTAGCAGACTTTTCTGCTTAAGGTATGACTAGCCATATTTCTAACAAGACTGTGTAATGCTGGAAGGCTGTCATTTCCCCTCATGGGGACCGGTAAGCCATTTTCTTAGTCTCAAACAGAATAAAGGGCTTAATATGGGCTATAAAACTGGTAGACACTTTTATGGGCAAAATCGGTTGCTTTATTTGGGCATTTTATACATGTTTATGCTTGTAATTTACACTTATAAGCTTGGGGAACGTTTTTTAACGTCAGGCACTGTGTTAGACACCTTTCCAGTCAGGAAGGGCCTTCCCAGTTGTAGGCTGAGCCTCATTTTCGCGCCATTAATGCGCAGTTACTTTTGAGAGCAAGACATGCAGATGCATGTGTGAGGATCTGAAAGTAGTTGGAAAAGTTCCTAGAAGGCTTCATCTGGTATCGTATTCCCCCCTGGGTTTGGTAAAGTCGCAGCAAAGGCTGTAGCTGGGACTGTAGAGGGGTTAAAACTGTAACCGGCTCCGGTTTCTTTATTTTAAGGGTTAAAGCTCTGAAAATTGGTGTGCAATACTTTGAATGCTTTAAGACACTGTGGTGAAAATTTGGTAAATTTTAAACAATTCCTTCATACTTTTTCACATATTCAGTAATAAAGTGTGCACTGTTTAAAATTTAAAGAGACAGTAACGGTTTTGTTTTAAAACGGTTTTTGTACTTTTTTGATAAGTTTAAGCCTGTTTAACATGTCTGCACCTTCAGATAAGCTATGTTCTATATGTTTGAAGATCAATGTGTGTCCCCCTTCAAAATTGTGTGATAATTGTGCCATAGCGTCCAAACAAAGTAAGGACAGTATTGCCACAGATAGTAAAGTTGCCCAAGATGATTCATCAGATGAAGGGAGTAGACATAGTTCTACATCATCTCCTTCTGTGTCTACACCAGTTTTGCCCACGCAGGAGGCCCCTAGTACTTCTAGCGCGCCAATGCTTATTACTATGCAACAATTAACGGCAGTAATGGATAACTCCATAGCAAATATTTTATCCAAAATGCCTGCATATCAGAGAAAGCGTGATTGCTCTGTTTTAAACACTGTAGAGCAGGAGGGCGCTGATGATAATTGCTCTGTCATACCCTCACACCAATCTGAAGGGGTCATGAGGGAGGTTTTGTCGGATGGGGAAATTTCAGATTCAGGTAAAATTTCTCAACAAGCAGAACCTGATGTTGTGACATTTAAATTTAAATTAGAGCATCTCCGCGCACTGCTTAAGGAGGTGTTATCTACTCTGGATGATTGTGACAACCTGGTCATTCCAGAAAAATTATGCAAGATGGACAAGTTCCTAGAGGTTCCGGTGCACCCTGACGCTTTTCCTATACCCAAGCGGGTGGCGGATATAGTGAATAAGGAGTGGGAGAAGCCCGGCATACATTTTGTCCCCCCTCCTATATTTAAGAAATTATTTCCTATGGTCGACCCCAGAAAGGACTTATGGCAGACAGTCCCTAAGGTCGAGGGGGCAGTTTCTACTTTAAACAAGCGCACTACTATTCCTATCGAGGATAATTGTGCTTTCAAAGATCCTATGGATAAAAAATTGGAGGGTTTGCTTAAAAAGATTTTTGTACAGCAAGGTTACCTCCTGCAACCCATTTCGTGCATTGTTCCTGTCACTACAGCAGCGTGGTTCTGGTTCGAGGAACTAGAAAAGTCGCTCAGTAGAGAGACTCCGTATGAGGAGGTTATGGACAGAGTTCACGCACTCAAGTTGGCTAATTCTTTTATTTTAGATGCCACTTTGCAACTAGCTAGATTAGCGGCGAAAAATTCAGGGTTTGCAATTGTGGCGCGCAGAGCGCTTTGACTAAAGTCTTGGTCAGCGGATGTATCTTCCAAGACAAAATTACTTAATATCCCCTTCAAGGGTAAGACTCTCTTTGGGCCAGAATTGAAAGAGATTATTTCAGACATCACTGGGGGAAAGGGCCATGCCCTCCCACAAGATAGGCCTTTCAAAGCCAAGAATAAGTCTAATTTTCGTTCCTTTCGCAATTTCAGGAACGGACCGGCCTCTAACTCTGCATCCTCTAAACAAGAGGGTAATGCCTCTCAATCCAAACCAGCCTGGAAACCGACGCAAGGCTGGAACAAGGGTAAGCAGGCCAAGAAGCCTGCTGCTGCTAACAAAACAGCATGAAGGAGTAGCCCCCGATCCGGGACCGGATCTAGTAGGGGGCAGACTCTCTCTCTTTGCTCAGGCTTGGGCAAGAGATGTTCAGGATCCCTGGACACTAGAAATAGTTTCTCAGGGTTATCTTCTGGAATTCAAGGAACTACCCCCAAGGGGAAGGTTCCACATGTGTCACTTATCCTCAAACCAAATAAAGAGACAGGCATTCTTACATTGTGTAGAAGACCTGTTAAAGATGGGAGTGATACACCCAGTTCCAACGGCGGAACAAGGAATGGGATTTTACTCAAATCTGTTTGTAGTTCCCAAAAAAGAGGGAACTTTCAGACCAATTCTGGATTTAAAGATCCTAAACAAATTTCTCAGAGTACCATCGTTCAAAATGGAAACCATTCAAACGATTCTACCCACCATCCAGGAAGGTCAATTTATGACTACCGTGGATCTAAAGGATGCGTATCTACATATTCCTATCCACAAAGAACATCATCAGTTCCTAAGGTTTGCCTTTCTGGACAAACATTACCAGTTTGTGGCCCTCCCATTCGGGTTAGCCACTGCTCCAAGGATTTTCACAAAGGTACTCGGATCCCTTCTAGCGGTTCTAAGACCAAGGGGCATTGCAGTAGTACCGTACTTGGACGACATTCTAATACAAGCGTCGTCTCTTTCAAAGGCAAAGGCTCACACAGACATCGTTCTGGCCTTTCTCAGATCTCACGGATGGAAGGTGAACATAGAAAAAAGTTCCCTGTCTCCGTCGACAAGAGTTCCCTTCTTGGGAACAATAATAGATTCTTTAGAAATGAGGATTTTCCTGACAGAAGTCAGAAAGTCAAAACTTCTAAACGCTTGTCAAGTTCTTCATTCTATTCCTCGTCCTTCCGTAGCTCAGTGCATGGAAGTAGTAGGATTGATGGTTGCAGCAATGGACATAGTTCCTTTTGCGCAAATTCATCTAAGACCATTACAACTGTGCATGCTGAAACAGTGGAATGGGGACTATACAGACTTGTCTCAAGTGAATCAAGTAGATCAGAAGACCAGAGACTCACTCTGTTGGTGGCTAACCCTGGACCACCTGTCCCAGGGAATGAGCTTCCGCAGACCAGGGTGGGTCATCGTCACGACCGACGCCAGTCTAGTGGGCTGGGGCGCGGTCTGGAAATCCCTGAAGGCTCAGGGACTATGGTCTCGGGAAGAGTCTCTTCTCCCGATAAACATTCTGGAACTGAGAGCGATATTCAATGCTCTCAGGGCTTGGCCTCAACTAGCAAAGGCCAGATTCATAAGATTCCAATCAGACAACATGACGACTGTTGCTTATATCAATCATCAGGGGGGAACAAGGAGTTCCCTGGCGATGAAAGAAGTGACCAAAATAATAAAATGGGCAGAGGATCACTCCTGCCACCTATCTGCGATCCACATCCCAGGTGTGAAAAACTGGGAGGCGGATTATCTGAGTCGTCAGACATTCCATCCGGGGGAGTGGGAACTCCACCCGGAGATCTTTGCCCAGTTGACTCAATTATGGGGCATTCCAGATATGGATCTGATGGCGTCTCGTCAGAACTTCAAGGTTCCTTGCTACGGGTCCAGATCCAGGGATCCCAAGGCGACTCTAGTGGATGCACTAGTAGCGCCTTGGACCTTCAACCTAGCCTATGTGTTTCCACCGTTTCCTCTCATTCCCAGGCTGGTAGCCAGGATCAAGCAGGAGAGGGCCTCGGTGATCTTGATAGCTCCTGCATGGCCACGCAGGACTTGGTATGCAGACCTGGTGAATATGTCATCGGCTCCACCATGGAAGCTACCTTTGAGACAGGATCTTCTAGTACAAGGTCCATTCGAACATCCAAATCTAGTTTCCCTCCAGCTGACGGCTTGGAAATTGAACGCTTGATTCTATCAAAGCGTGGGTTTTCAGATTCTGTGATAGATACTCTAGTTCAAGCCAGAAAACCGGTAACTAGAAAAATTTACCATAAAATATGGAAAAGATATATCTGCTGGTGTGAATCCAAGGGTTTCTTATGGAATAAGATCAAAATCCCTAAGATCCTTTCCTTTCTACAAGAGGGTTTGGATAAAGGATTATCAGCGAGTTCTCTAAAGGGACAGATTTCTGCTTTATCTGTCTTATTACACAAACGACTGGCAGCTGTGCCAGATGTTCAAGCATTTGTTCAGGCTCTGGTTAGGATCAAGCCTGTTTACAGACCTTTGACTCCTCCCTGGAGTTTAAATCTAGTTCTTTCAGTTCTTCAAGGGGTTCCGTTTGAACCTCTACATTCCATAGATATTAAGTTGTTATCTTGGAAAGTTTTGTTTTTGGTTGCTATTTCTTCTGCTAGAAGAGTTTCTGAGTTATCTACTCTGCAGTGTTCTCCGCCCTATCTGGTGTTCCATGCAGATAAGGTTGTTTTGCGTACTAAGCCTGGTTTTCTTCCAAAGGTTGTTTCTAACAAAAATATTAACCAGGAGATAGTTGTTCCTTCTTTGTGTCCGAATCCAGTTTCAAAGAAGGAGCGTTTGTTACACAATTTAGACGTAGTCCGTGCTCTAAAATTCTATTTAGAAGCTACAAAAGAGTTCAGACAAACTTCTTCTCTGTTTGTCGTCTATTCTGGTAAAAGGAGAGGTCAAAAAGCGACTTCTACCTCTCTTTCTTTTTGGCTTAAAAGCATCATCCGATTGGCTTACGATACTGCCGGACGGCAACCTCCAGAAAGAATCACAGCTCACTCCACTAGGGCTGTGGCTTCCACATGGGCCTTCAAGAACGAGGCTTCTGTTGATCAGATATGTAAGGCAGCGACTTGGTCTTCACTGCACACTTTTGCCAAATTTTACAAATTTGATACTTTTGCTTCTTCAGAGGCTATTTTTGGGAGAAAGGTTTTGCAAGCCGTGGTGCCTTCTGTTTAGGTAACCTGATTAGCTCCCTCCCTTCATCCGTGTCCTAAAGCTTTGGTATTGGTTCCTACAAGTAAGGATGACGCCGTGGACCGGACACACCAATGTTGGAGAAAACAGAATTTATGCTTACCTGATAAATTACTTTCTCCAACGGTGTGTCCGGTCCACGGCCCGCCCTGGTTTTTTAATCAGGTTTGATGAATTATTTTCTCTAACTACAGTCACCACAGCACCCTATAGTTTCTCCTGTTTTTTTCCTCCTGTCCGTCGGTCGAATGACTGGGGTGGGCGGAGCCTAGGAGGGACTATATGGACAGCTTTGCTGGGACTCTTTGCCATTTCCTGTTGGGGAAGAGATATTCCCACAAGTAAGGATGACGCCGTGGACCGGACACACCGTTGGAGAAAGTAATTTATCAGGTAAGCATAAATTCTGTTTTTAGCTACTTTAGATGATTCTGATACTCAGGCAGTAGTAACGCCTAAGAAGTCCAGCAAACTTAATAGTTTCTTTGATGTTCCTTCCTCTTCAGAGGTTTTCCCGATCCCAGATAGGGTTAAGGAAATCATAGCCCAAGAGTGGGAGAAACAAGGAGTGTTTTTTACACCGTCCCCGGTGTTTAAGAAGATGTTTCCAGTAGATTCATCTATGTCGGAGTCTTGGTCTTCGGTGCCCAAGGTAGAGGGTGCCATTTCTGCTCTGGCCAAGAGGACTACTATCCCTATTGTGGACAGTTGTGCCTTCAAGGCTCCGATGGATAAAAAGATGGAGGCTTATCTTAAGAAGATCTATTTACATCTTGGTCTCCAATGGCAACCTGTGGTGTGTATTGCCATGGTGACTAGTGTTGCCTCATACTGGTTTGAAGCATTAGCAGACTCTCTACAGGAGGAAACGCCTCTAGACGAGATTCAGAATAGAATTAGATCTCTCAGGTTCGCCAATTCCTATATTGCTGATGCGGTCCTTCAGGTCCTTAGATTGGGAGCTAAGGCTTCTGGTTTTGCTGTTTTGGCCAGACGGGCTTTATGGTTGAAGTCTTGATCAGCTGATGTTTCATCAGAGAAAAGGATCTTTTCTGCCCCAGGATAAGAGGAGCAAACCGAAGGGACGTGAAAGTAATTTTCGTTCTTTTCGCAACTTTAGAGGTAAGTCTTCCTCAGATAAACAGGATAATAACAAGCCAGCCTGGAAGCCGAACCAGTCCTGGGGTAAGGGTAAGCAGGCTAAGAAGCCTGCGACTGACTCTAAGTCTGCATGAAGGGGTTGCCCCCAATCCAGGCCTGGATCTAGTTGGGGGCAGACGTTCTCAATTCGCTCAGGTATGGTTAAGGGACGTTCCAGACCCATGGGCGGGGGAAATTGTTTCTCAGGGCTACATATTAGAATTCAAGGGTTTTCCCCCAGGGGCAAGTTTCACCTTTCCAGATTATCTGCAGACCAGATAAAGAGAGAGGCATACTTGAAGTGTGTAGAAGACCTCTCGGTTCTGGGGGTGATTGTTCTGGTTCCAAAGTTGGAACAGGGTCTGGGATTTCACTCAAACCTTTTCGTGGTTCCCAAAAAAGAGGGAACCTTCCACTCGATTCTAGACTTAAAGTGTCTCAACAAATTCCTCAAGGTTCCGTCAGTCAAGAAACAATTCTTCCTTTGATCCAAGAGGGCCAGTATATGATGACCATAGACCTAAAGGATGCTTACTTACATGTTCCCATCCACAGGGATCATCACAAGTTTCTGAGGTTTGCATTCCCAGATCTTCACTTTCAGTTTGTGGCTTTGCCATTCGGCCTGGCCACAGCTCCCAGAATATTCTCGAAGGTCCTAGGGCAGAGCTTTCCAAACTTTTCATGTTGGTGACACACTTTGTAGACCTACATCATTTCGCGACACAGTAATTCAGTTGTACTAGCAAACAGGAGGTTAAACTAACTTGTTTTAAAAGATACGGACACATACATAAATCATATAATAACAAAATGCATTTGCAAGTAACAGTATGTATGTGCAAGAATTAAAAAAGTTTAATAACACCAATAGTTACTTAATATTTTAATGGGATATAATGAGGTTGATGGGATGAACACAGTTTCAGAATATTTGGTATAATATTAGATAAAGACACTCATATATCATCATCAATCATTTTTAAGCTTTCACTTTCTATCCATATATCAAGAGCAGAAGCAGCAATGCACTACTGGGAGCTAGTTGCAAAAAAAAAAACCTCTGACTTCAGCTCAGCATTTAAGCTGCCACCCTTAGAGCTCTGTGAGTCCGACTGACTACTGCCCGCGCTGCAAACACACTGTTGTCCCACTCACTGGCTACACTTGCAGTCACAAGCCAATTAAGGAGACTACACGTGCAGTCAGGAGCCAATGTGCCGCCAAATCCGCCAATGGTAATAGTTTCAGTTCCCACTGAGCTGTGCCAATTGGTTAAGATGATCTGTGACCCACTAGGTATCAATCATGTGTCAACCATGTGATATGCGTAGCAGGCAGGTGGAAAGTCAGAAACCAAAAAACAATTTAAAAAAAAATATTTAAATTTAAAAAAATTTGTGCTGAAGCAGGGACACACCTACACACCTACACACTGCTGCCGACACACTAGTGTGTCCCGACACACAGTTTGGAAAGCACTGTCCTAGGGGGTCTTCTAGTGGTGGTCCGGTCCAGGGGGATAGCAGTGGCCCCCTATCTGGACGATATTCTAATTCAGGCTCCTTCCTTTCCAAAGGCAGCATCTCACACAGAGATTTTACTGTCCTTCCTCCGGTCTCACGGGTTGAAGGTGAATGTGGAAAATAGTTCTCTGGTTCCAACAACAAGAGTAGTGTTCCTAGGGACTATCATAGACTCTGTCCTGATGAAGATATTCCTGATGGAGACCAGAACAGTCAAGCTTCTATCGTCTTGTTGAGTCCTTCAGGAGACACCCAGTCCTTCAGTTGCTCAGTGTATGGAGGTAATTGGACTAATGGTGGCTCGGTTTCATCTGAGAGCCCTGCAGTTGTGCATGCTCAACCAGTGGAACGGAGATTATCTGGATCTTTCTCCAAATTTACAGCCTAGTGGGCTGGGGGGCAGTCTGGAAGTCCCTCAAAGCTTAAGGTCTTTGGACTCGGGAGGCGTCCAAATTGCCAATCAACATCCTAGAGTTGAGAGCAATTTACAATGTGCTGTTAGCCTGGCTTCAGTTGGCCTCGAACCAGTTCATCAGATTCCAATCAGACAACATAACGTCAGTACCGTACATCAACCATCAGGGGGGAACGCGAAGTTCCCTAGCTATGAGGGAGGTGTCTCGGATCATTCAGTGGGCGGAGGACCACTGTTGTTGTCTGTCAGCCATCTACATCCCAGGAGTAGACAACTGGGAAGCAGATTTTCTAAGTAGGCAGATTTTCCATCCGGGGGAATGGGAACTCAATCCGGAAGTGTTCTCCAAGCTGGTATCCAGATGGGGGATGCCAGAGTTGGATCTCATGGTGTCCCGCCAAAATGCCAAGCTTCCAAAGTACGGTTCCAGGTCGAGGGATCCTCAGGCCTTTCTGATAAGACGCCTTGGTAGTTCCGTGGGACTTCCAGATGGCTTATCTGTTACCTCAGTTTGCTCTCCTGCCTCGGGTAATTGCTCACGTAAGACAGAAACGGTCTTTAGTGATTCTAATTGCTCCAGCTTGGCCTCAGAGTATCTGGTATGCAGATCTAGTGGAGATGTCATCTCTACCTCCGTGGAGGCTTTCCCTGAGGATGGACCTTCTTCATCAGGGGCTTTTCTTCATCCAAATCTCGATTCTCTGAAGCTGACTGCTTGGAGATTTAACGCTTGATTCTATCTAAGTGGGGGTTTTCGGAGTCAGTGATTGAGACACTGATCCAGGCTCGTAAGCCGGTTACTAGGAAGATTTACCATAAGATATGGAGGAAATATCTTTTTTGGTGTGAAGTTAAGGGATATTTTTGGAGTAAGGTTAGGATTTCAAGAATATTATCCTTTCTCCAGGAGGGTCTGGAGAAAGGTTTGTCTGTTAGAACCCTGAAGGGTCAAATTTCAGCCTTATCAGTCCTTTTGCACAAACGATTGGCAGATGTGCCAGACTTTCAGTCTTTTTGTCAGACCTTGGTCAGAATTAGGCCGGTGTTTAAGGTGATTGCTCCTCCTTGGACATTAAGCTTTTGTCTTGGAAAGTTTTGTTTTTCTTGGCTATATCTTCTGCTCGAAGAGTATGTGAACTATCCGCTTTACATTTTGATTCTCCTTATCTCATTTTTCATGCTTATAAGGCTGTTCTTCGTACTAAGTTGGGATTCCTTCCCAAGGTTGTGTCCACTAAGAATATTAATCATGATATTGTTGTTCCTTCCCTGTGTCCGAAGTCTTCTTCGGATAAGGAGTGTTTGCTGCATAATTTGGACGTGGTTCATGCTCTTAAGTTTTACTTGGAAGCGACTAAAGACTTTCGGAAGTCTTCTGCGCTTTTTGTTCGTTTTTCTGGAAAGTATAGAGGTCAGAGGGCATCTGCCTCTACTCTGGCTCTTTGGTTGAGAAGTGTGATTCGCATGGCATATGACTCCTCTGGGAAGCAAACTCCAGATAGAATTAGGGCTCATTCTACCAGAGCCATGGCGTCTTCTTGGGCTTTCAAGAATGAAGTTTCTGTGGAGCAGATTTGCAAGGCTGCAACTTGATCTTTACATACCTTTTCTAAATTTTACAGATTTTATACCTTTGCCTCGGCTGAGGCAGCTTTTAGGAGAAAGGTCCTTCAAGCGGTGGTGCCTTCTGTTTAGGCATGCTGAGTTTTTATCCCTCCCTACTCATCTGTGTCCTCTACCTTGGGTATTGATTCCCAACAGTAATTAAGATGAATCCATGGGCTCACCACATCTTTAGAAGAAAACAAAATTTATGCTTACCTGAGAAATGTATTTCTTCAAGATGTGGTGAGTCCACGGACCCACCCTTTGTTTTTGGGTAATTGTTATAGGTTTTTTACTAAACCTCAGTCACCTCCGAAACCTTGTGTTACTTTCCTTTCTCCATTTTCTCTTGGTCGAATGACTGGGGTTTATGGGTAGGAAAGTGATACTTAACAGTTTTTACTGTGGTGCTCTTTGCCTCCTCCTGCTGGCGAGGAGTGGTATTCCTAACAGTAATTAAGATGAACCCATGGACTCACCACATCTTGAAGAAATAAATGTATCAGGTAAGCATACATTTTGTTTTTTGTAATGTGGGGGCAGATTTCTGCTTCCAGTGTCTTGCTATTGATAATTTTGTTACCATCATAATGTATATACAGGGAGTGCAGAATTATTAGGCAAGTTGTATTTTTGAGGATTAATTTTATTATTGAACAACAACCATGTTCTCAATGAACCCAAAAAACTCATTAATATCAAAGCTGAATAGTTTTGGAAGTAGTTTTTAGTTTGTTTTTAGTTATAGCTATTTTAGGGGGATAGCTGTATGTGCAGGTGACTATTACTGTGCATAATTATTAGGCAACTTAACAAAAAACAAATATATACCCATTTCAATTATTTATTTTTACCAGTGAAACCAATATAACATCTCAACATTCACAAATATACATTTCTGACATTCAAAAACAAAACAAAAACAAATCAGTGACCAATATAGCCACCTTTCTTTGCAAGGACACTCAAAAGCCTGCCATCCATGGATTCTGTCAGTGTTTTGATCTGTTCACCATCAACATTGCGTGCAGCAGCAACCACAGCCTCCCAGACACTGTTCAGAGAGGTGTAATGTTTTCCCTCCTTGTAAATCTCACATTTGATGATGGACCACAGGTTCTCAATGGGGTTCAGATCAGGTGAACAAGGAGGCCATGTCATTAGATTTTCTTCTTTTATACCCTTTCTTGCCAGCCACGCTGTGGAGTACTTGGACGCGTGTGATGGAGCATTGTCCTGCATGAAAATCATGTTTTTCTTGAAGGATGCAGACTTCTTCCTGTACCACTGCTTGAAGAAGGTGTCTTCCAGAAACTGGCAGTAGGACTGGGAGTTGAGCTTGACTCCATCCTCAACCGAAAAGGCCCCACAAGCTCATCTTTGATGATACCAGCCCAAACCATAACTCCACCTCCACCTTGCTGGCGTCTGAGTCGGACTGGAGCTCTCTGCCCTTTACCAATCCAGCCACGGGCCCATCCATCTGGCCCATCAAGACTCACTCTCATTTCATCAGTCCATAAAACCTTAGAAAAATCAGTCTTGAGATATTTCTTGGCCCAGTCTTGACGTTTCAGCTTGTGTCTTGTTCAGTGGTGGTCGTCTTTCAGCCTTTCTTACCTTGGCCATGTCTCTGAGTATTGCACACCTTGTGCTTTTGGGCACTCTAGTGATGTTGCAGCTCTGAAATATGGCCAAACTGGTGGCAAGTGGCATCTTGGCAGCTGCACGCTTAACTTTTCTCAGTTCATGGGCAGTTATTTTGCGCCTTGGTTTTTCCACACGCTTCTTGCGACCCTGCTGACTATTTTGAATGAAACGCTTGATTGTTCGATGATCACGCTTCAGAAGCTTTGCAATTTTAAGAGTGCTGCATCCCTCTGCAATATATCTCACTATTTTTGACTTTTCTGAGCCTGTCAAGTCCTTCTTTTGACCCATTTTGCCAAAGGAAAGGAAGTTGCCTAATAATTATGCACACCTGATATAGGGTATTGATGTCATTAGACCACACCCCTTCTCATTACAGAGATGCACATCACCTAATATGCTTAATTGGTAGTAGGCTTTCGAGCCTATACAGCTTGGAGTAAGACAACATGCATAAAGAGGATGATGTGGTCAAAATACTCATTTGCCTAATAATTCTGCACTCCCTGTATAAAGGTATTTTGGGGATTTTGGCAATTTAGGGATTTCTAGGTGGAGTAGGCATGTTTCAGGTCTACTTCCCCTTGTTAAGCCTAGATGGGCACAGAGATCTAATATCTCTCTCCATAAGTGTTGTATTACTGGGAAGCCCCACCATATATGTAGGTCATTTCCAGTACCTCCACATTCCCTCCAGCAGGTAGATGAGTTTAAATGAGATATTTTGTGTTGTCTGCTTGGAACCCAATGCCATCTCGTCAATAATTTAAAGTTTAATTCAAAGAGGGTCACACAGTGTATAGTAAGTCTAGTGTCTTTCATGGCTAATGTCCAGTGTTTAGTCTCTATTTCTCTTTTGAGGTCCCTCTCCCAAGCTATGATGTTGTGGGACTTACGTAGAGTCAGGCAATATAATAGGCATTGGTAATGTATCTTCAGTGGTTTATGACTCTGTAGTGCTGACTTCCATCTAGTCTCCCAAATCGTAAAATCTCTAGGTTCCGCACTTCAAAGGCTAGCTTGGTAGGTATAGTGTAGTGTAAAATCAGTTCAGAATGTGAAAGCCATTTAGAGCCATTGTGTAGGTCCCCTACCAACTGTTGGGGTGTTATTCTGGTAGTCCCTGAAGAAAGCCCTTGATGCCTTGTATTGGGGATGGGAGTGGGGTGACTATTAAGGAATGTCCAAATCTATGCCAATTGATTAAACAGTCTTTTATAATTGGACTAATGAAAGTAAATGAAAATTTACATTGTTGTGGAATCCATATAAGGTCAGAAAGTAGAATGTCGTAGGGGAGGGATACCTGCTCTATTTCGTACCATCTAGGATGTTCACCCGTATTACCCCAACCAGATATATGTGAGAGCATTGCTGCCTCGTAGTACAGTTTGAGATTAGGTAAACCTAAACTCCTTTGTCAATCTGGGATTATAAAATAGTACGTGAAATACAGGGGTGGGAGTTTGCCCAGATATAAAAAGGGACTTGTAGCTTTCTATGAGTGTCATTGGCAATTTTAGAGGTAGACATCAGAATAGGTAAGTAAGTTTTGGTAGTAACATCATTTTAAAGTCCGCGATCCTACCCAACCATGAAATCTCTTTGAATCTGGGTAGGGAAAGATTTTGTTTAAAAGTAGTAGTAGTAGTAGTAGGCAGTTGTGGTTGGTGGCAATAACCTTGGGGAGCTCATGCAAAAGTTGAACCCTGAGATGTTTAATGGCCTCTTTGTTCCATTTAAATGGATATCTACTTTGCCATTTTCTAACACTTTGTCTTCTTTTATCACTTTTTTCCACTTTCTTTCATTTCCTTGTTTAAATGATTTCTTTTTTCTCTCTGCAGATGATGATCATTATGGGTGTGATATGTGCTATCATTCTCATCATAATAATTGGTGAGTTCTTTATGTAGAGGTTGTGTATTATAAAATACCTGCTACTTATATCTGCTGCCGTATGCATATGATCGTATTAACCTTTTCCTTTTTCTCTTTTGTCCTCTCCCAATCTTCCTCTTTCTCTGTTTGTTTTTTATTTTCCTTTCTCTTACATTTCTTCTCTTGATGTTGTTTCTGCTGTTTGTGTACTTGCTTCTCCTTTTTCACGGCATTGTTTCCTACCCATACTTTGCTTCTAAACACCTTACTGTTTTTTTACTCTCTTTTTGTTCTTCCTTTTTCTCTCCCCTCATATTTCTCGCTTCTCTCTTCCCATCACCTTTTTGTCTCTCTCCATCCTCGACTTGCCTGCCTTTCTTACCCTCTGCTCACCTCTCTCCATCTATATCCGTCCTTCCATTTGCTCACTCTTTTCTTATCCTTTCTTTTACTCCCTATGTCACTGTATTCTTTTTTCATTTTTTTCAGTCTATTTCAGCACCTAAGGAATTTGCACTCTCCCTTCTTTCTCTTATTCTCTCTCTCCCCTCTTCCTCACCAGATCTATCATCTCCCCCAGCTGGGATGACAAACTTCAACATAACTCCCCTTCCAGCCTTTTTTCCCCCTCTCCCTCTACTTAAGGGACAAGGGGGCTCATGTATTGTGCAGATTATCTCCCTGCTACCCCTTCTGTAAATACCCTCTGATTGGATAATCCCCCTTACTTATATACACACACACACACATATATATATAGATATATATATATATATTTAATTTGTCTGTGTGCAGGTTATTCTGTTCTTTTGTTCTCCGTGGAGCTGTGTGTCAGTGGTATTTCTACCTGGGGGAGGGGGGTGGAGAAAATTACCTCTGGAATAACATCTGTCAACTCACCAAATTAAATTATTACATAGAGGATGGAAGTGGAGGGTTAAATAGGGAGGATTATGTTTGTGAAAATGCTCTCCTTCTCCTCTTCTCTCCAACCCACCTATTAGTTTTGTATTCACCATATGCCCACATATATATATAGTATATTTATGGTGTGTTATAAGAGGGATGCTTAATAAACAGAAGTGTAACTCCTCTGTGCTCAGATTCTCCCAAAATAAACGGTGCCTTCTCCTTTCTGAAGTTAAGATTGGGTGACTTGTTGTATCACAAGGGTATTTGGGTTGCTAGGGTACGGCTGCACCCCTTCTCTGTCACTAATCTGGAGGGATATAGTGTAAGGGATGGATGCTCAAGCTTAATACTCTGCACCCAAGCTATTTAACTGGTTCTCCTATGTCTATCTGATATGGTGTAAAAAAAAGCAGCCTTGCAGGAGGCTGCATCACCAGATAGCCCTGGAGTAGAATGGAGGATATAATGTTAAGTATATTGGGGAATGGCAATTTGAGGTATAGTACTAGAGTACGTGAGCAAGTTACCCCATGTGCCTACTATCATCCGACCACTTTAGAGGAAAATTATATAAGTTGTTGGGGTCTATGGCTTTCTTGTAATACCTCAAATGTGATAATTTTAGGGGAGGGGGCAAAATTTCAACCCTTAACTAAGTGTTACTGAGAGAGAAGTAGTGGGGTATTACTTACACTTCCCTTTTTGACATTTTTCATTGCAAAAACGATTACCCTTCTTGCCCCACCACCAAAGAATTGCCCTCCTTCTTATTATTAACCCTTTTAATTCCCCTGCATGGGATCAGCCATTATGTAGCTGCTGCCAACTGGAGCAATAAGGCACTGGGACAGCTGGGATATTGTATGCCCATTGTAGTGTATTTATCCCACTGGCCAGGTCCTTTTTGTATTTACTTGGCTCATTTGCCTGCAATGTCTTGTTAGGAGGGAGGGTGTGTGTGCGCGTGTATGTGTGTGGCCAGGGGCAATAGGGTAATTGCCCCCTCTCTCTCTCTTTGTTAACCTCCTTAATTACCCCTCCCTCCTCCTCCTCCTGCCCCCACAACATAAATATTACAATAAATGTTGTTTAACCAAACACTGATGTTTCTGGCTTGGTTTTTTTTTTTTTTAACAAAGAATATGATCAGGGGTATTTTGGGGTACTAAATTAATACAAAATCAATGATGGCTCAAAGCATCTAAAAGGCAAGAACTATTGTGTGTAATACTCTAAAATATATTACGCAATGTTTATAGTTTCTATAATAAAATAATCCTGCACTGACTGAGATTGCAAAAAGCTCACTTTAAATAAGCATAATTAGTTTCACTATTACTTTTCCTGCTGTTCTCTAAATCCATTCTGCAGGAAAATAAACTGTGACCCTGCTGTATTTTTTAGTGGTTGCTTGATCAGTGCAGGAGATCTGCAAAGTAGATAAACAATACTCAAGAGGTTTTTCAAGGAGTATGTACCTGGTCTACAAAACAAATTTACAGTTTCAATTACAGGAAAGGCAGCAAAACAAATAATAGAATTACATTGCAAAGTTTGATATAATACATCATTAGTCATTTTAAAAAGAATGAAATTTTGGGGTCTATTTATCAAAGTATCAACTGAAAATACGCTGGAATTCCGCATCATAATTGTGGCGCGATTGATCCGCCATAGTTATCAAAGCATCAAGATCGGCAAATGTTGAAATTTGTGACGTAAAATACGATCCCGCGATCTCAATCCGATGCAGATCAATGGGAGTTGATTTGCCCTTCTAATTGACACTATTTAAAGCTCTCACAAAGTTAACAAAAATTCTACATTTACGCTTGCGTCTTTTCCGACTCAGGGTACCTGGTTTTCAATCCGCCACCCTTGAGGTCTCGGATGCCATAGAACTCAATGGGAGTCTGAAAACACAGAAAGCTTATGTTTGATGCTGCAAGAGAATGAAGTATATTACATAATAAAAGTAAATTAGAAACTTTATTAAATGTGTATACCCTTTCTAAATCAAACAATATTATTGCTACACATTTGGTGCACTAGTAGATATAGGGATAAAAATGAAAAATACATTACTACTTATGGATTATGCTACAACTTTATCTCTCATTACAAAGCAAGAAACAAAATTATTTCTACATGTTTGGTGCAAAGTTTTGCCCCAAACTTGATGCACTACTAGATATAGAGATAAAAATGAAATAAATACACTATAAAATATAGCTAACTTCCTTTTTATTTTTTTAAAAAAAATCTATGTGCACCATGTTTAAGCCATGTAATACAAGTCCCACTAACTCAACACTTTTTGCACCAATTATGACGCAAACTCCTAAATAACCCACACACTAGTGAATGTTTCCACCACTTTTGATTGGAATATGCATAATCACATGATTTATGACATCAGCCAATCTGATTCAAATACACATTATAAACTATCACTAACGAATCAAATTGCTCGATACTTGTGTCATTGATCACTCATCAGAACTTGTAAGTGCCATTTGTTACATTGTGTATTATACTCTGAAAGTATGTATATGTGAAATTAGTATTAAAGATAAACATTGATGCTGACATTAGGACTCACAGTGTAATATTTTAGACAAGGATTTTACAATTCTAATTGATGTTTGATTCAATATAATCTTAAAGGGACACTAAACCCAAATTTTTTTCTTTCATGATTCAGGTAGAAAATACAATTTTAAACAACATTCCAATTTACTTCTATTATCTAATTTGCTTCAGTTTTTAGATATCATTTGTTGAAGAAATAGCAATGTACATGGATGAGCCAATCACACAAGGCATCTATGTACAGCCACCAATTGATAGCTACTGAGCCTATATAGATATGCTTTTCAGCAAAGAATATCAAGAGAATGAAGCAAATTAGATAAATCTTTCTAAATCATGAAAGAAAAAATGTGGGTTTCATGTTGCTTTAAGCTGATAGCTCAAAGGGATAGCCCACCTAACATTAAACTGTCATGATTCAGATACAGCAGAAATTAAAATCACCTCTTTACTGGCATGCTATTTTAAGTGTATATCTTCCTTCTCTTGAAATTATTTTTAGTAAGAAATGTCATCTTATATGCCAGCCCATTTTATAACACCAGTGTAGGGGGTGGTTTTTAAAAATAGATTGCAATAAGGAGGGATTAGACAGATGCAGAGAGAAAACTGGCCCAGCTCTTAAAGGGACAGGAAAACCCCAAATATTCTTTCATGATTTGGATAGAACATACAATTTTAAACAACTTTCAAATTTACTTAAATCAAATTTGCTTCATTCTTTTGTTATCCTTTGCTGAAGGAACTGCATTGCACTACTGGCAGTTAGCTGAACACATCTATTTAGCCAATCATAAGATACAAATGTGTGCAGGCACCAATTAACAGCAGCTCCTACTAGTGTAGGATATGTGCGTATTCTTTTCCAACAAGGGATACCAAGAGAACAAAGCACATTTGAAAATAGAAGGGAATTTTAAAGTGTTTTAAAATTACATGCTCTATCTGAATCATGCAACTTAAATTTTTACTTTCTTATCCCTTTAAAATATCCATTGATTGCAAATAAATACATATGATACCCCGATTACATGTTATATTCGCAATTATTCCTGCTCAGAATAATAATACATTTACAATATATACATAAAGTGGTATAAATAAACACAGACATATGAAAGACAACATTGTTTAGAACAAAAAAGGAACTTATGGACATGTAAATATGTTTGCAAAAGATTTCTGACATAACACACACACACAAACACACATATATATATATATATATATATATATATATATATATATATATATATATATATATATATATATACATACACAAGTATGTGGAAGGATATATGTACACATTCTAGCATTAATAATAATTAAAAAATATGACTTCTAGAAATACAAATATACATACACAAGTATGTGGAAGGATATATGTACACATTCTAGCATTAATAATAATTAAAAAATATGACTTCTAGAAATACAAATACACATTTAGGTGAAAGTATCATATAACAAATTAATATAAAAATAACTTTCTATGAGATATTGTTTGTTGAGGTATAAACCAATCTATTTCTGTCAGGGTTTTTCCCCTGCTTTGTTTACCATGTACTGCTGGCAGGCATTTTACTCACCTTTCTTGCTGAATCTGGTTCAGAGTCTGTGATTCTGCTCATTTCCTGCATGCCCCCTTATGGCCAGACTGTTGTACATCATCTGTGTGAGACAGGTTGCAGTCTCAGAATTGTGATGTCATCACTTATTTAAAAGGCTTCTCTTCAGTATGATTTGCCCTTGCATCCTGGCTAGTCTGACGTCTCTTCTGGTTCCTGATCCCTGGCTTGTTCCTGACTTTGCTGTTCTCCTTGTTTCTGATTCTGGTTCGTCTGACTACTTGCTTTGGCTCCTGACTTGGCTCGTATGACTACCAGCTCTGGTTTTGACTCCTGGCTTGTTATTTGATTTATGGACTTTATATTATTTTTGTTATTAATAAAGGTGTGATTATTTTTGCACTTCTTGTCTCAGTGTGATTCCTGGCACCCTGACATTATGCAAGGGCCATGAATCCTGATGGTGCTAATTATCCACCTTTACCTACAATCATTTCCAGGATTGAGGAACAGGATCACTGCTTGGATCAATTTGCACTAGCCCTGCAAACCCTGCTGACTCGCACTTCACATTTGGACCAGAGTGTCCCACAAGTTATGGCTGCTCCTTTTTCCGCTGCTGCACCTAGTCCTACCAGGAGCATGTCTGGTTCTGCACCTCTACCTCAGCATTATGGAGGCGATCCTAATCAGTGCAGAGGATTTTTGAACCAGGTATGCATTTACTTTGAGATGTTACCTCAGACTTTTCCCTCTGACAGAGCTAAGGTGGGATTTCTCATCTCTTTGCTCTCTGACATGGCCCTTGCCTGGGCTAATCCCTTGTGGGAGACTAATAAACCTGTGATTTCTAATTACCCTGAATTTGTGGCCTTCTTTCAAAGGGTATTTGATGTTCCGGCTCGCTCCTGCTCTGCTGCCAAACGACTCATGTCCATTCAGCAAGGTACGAGATATGTTGCTCAGTATGCCATTGAGTTCCGTACGCTTGCCACAGAGGTTGGTTGAAACAATGAAGCCCTTGTTGCCGCCTTCTTTCATGGGCTTTCTGATGTGATTAAAGACGAAGTTGCTGCCAGAGATTTACCAGAGGATCTCAAGGCTTTGGTGTCTTTTTTTAATCCTAATTGACATCAGACTCAGAGAGAGGCCCTCTTTCAAGGAGCCCTTGCGGAAGCCTCCTGTACCGTTTTCTCCTATGTTGTCGTTCCCACCCATGCCTTCCTCTCCTCCCATGTCTCCTGGTCCTGAGTCACCAGGTACTGCTGTGCCGATGCAGTTGGGATTTACGCATCTCTCCGCGGCGGAGAGGGCCTTTAGGAGGAGGGAGGGTCTCGGTCTCTATTGCGGGTTGCAGGGCCACCTTTTAAAGTTTTGTCCTACACGGCCGGTTAAACGATCGCACCTAGGGTCCTGTCGGGGGCAGACCTTGGGTGGTTTATTCTCGTCTCCGGAACCGCTAAAGTAGAAACCTTTGGTCACGGTTGTCCTTTCCTGGGTGGACGCCTCCATAGTCACCCAGGCTTTTGTTAACTCCGTTGCTGCGGGCTATTTCTTTGACAGTGCTTTTGTATCACAGCACTCCATTCCTGTATTGTCTTGGTCCGTTCCACTTGCTATTGAGGCCATTGACCGCAGGCCTCTTCAGCCTGCACTCGTTACTCACGAAACCACTCCATTATCCATGTCTGTTGGGGCTCTCCATTTTGAAACCCTCCAGTTCCAGGTGATTAACTCTCCGCATTTTCCGGTTGTTCTGGGTTATCCCTGGCTCCAAAAGCACAATCCCAGTCTCGACTGGCGTAGGTCCGAAATTTTGTCTTGGTCTCCGCAATGTATTTCCACTTGTCTTCGGAAACCAGTCAAAGTCCTGTGCACTTCTTCGGTATCTCAATTGCCTGAGGAGTACCGAGAGTTCCAAGACGTTTTTGACAAGGTGCGTGCCAGTACATTGCCTCCTCACTGGTCTTACGATTATGCCATAGACCAGCAAAGCGGAGCCATTCCTCCTCGGGGCCAGGTTTACCCTGTGTGCTATGGAAGAGTATGTTGCCGATGCTCTGTCACGGGGGATCATCCGCAAATCCTGCTCTCCTGCAGGGGCTGCCTTCTTCTTTGTGAAGAAAATGGGTGGTGAGTTAAGACCATGCATCGATTATAGGGGGTCTTAATCGACTTACCATTAAGAATGCTTACCCTATTCCGCTCATTACAGAACTCTTTGACTGCCTCAAGGGAGCTACAGTCTTTTCTAAACTTGATTTGAGAGGAGCATATAATCTTGTTAGGATTAAGGAGGGCCATGAATGGAAAACAGCATTTCTTCTACAAGATATGACTATTCCACGGATTTCATCCTTACTTGTGGGATTTATCCTCCTGCTAACAGGAAGTGGCAAAGAGCACCACAGCAGAGCTGTATATATAGAGTCTACCTTCCCTCCACCTCCAGTCATTCTCTTTGCCTGTGTTGGTAATAGGAAGAGGTAAAGTGAGGTGTTAGTTTTAGATTCTTCAATCAAGAAGTTTTTAATTTTAAAATGGTACCGGTGAGTACTATTTTCCTCAGGGAGAAATGGATAAGGAATGAAGAAATGTTTCTGCCCTGAAGTTGATGATCTTAGCAGACGTTACTAAGATCTATTTTGGTTCCCACAGAACTTCTGAAGGTAGTGCAAGAGAAATCTTCAGTGTGGAGACCGGTGTCATGCTACAAGCAGCATTGAGGTATGTTCAGTCTTTTATTTCTGGAGGAGACTTGTTATATCAGAACTGGCTGACATTTTTCCCTGCAAGGGAAGGGGTAAGCAGTAGACCTGTATGACTGAGGGTGTTACTGGAATTCCTGTGTTTTATACATATTGCTATTACGATTACATAGCTATATTGGGGCTTGACACTGGGAGAGGCAGCTTGACATGTATATATTTTTATTTAAGGTCAGTAGGGCTGCAGTTATTTGTTAGACGTTTATTAGTACAGGGGACCACATGATGGGCGGGGCCTATTTCGCTCGCTCAGATGCGCAGTTTTTCTTTCGCTAAGAAGGCAGCAGGCATTAGCTCAGGTGGGGCCTAAAGTTGTTTTCCAGTCACCGGATAGTTGTCAAGTCAATTTCCAGTACCCTGAGGGCAGGTAGGCGCCACAGCAGAGCTGTGGCGAGGTGCAGGGGCCATTTCCATTGTTAAAATATATTTTTTGAATTAGAATGTCTCTTTAAAGGGTAATTTGACCTTTACTTATAGGGTGCAATAATTTTTGGACAAATTGAATTGTTATATATAATCATTTAGCGTTTTTAAACATTTTTAGTGCAGTTTAGAAAAATTGTTGCTCTTTTATTTCTTAAAGGCTCAGTACGTTTTTTTCTAAAAGTTTTTTGAATCAGTAAATGAGGTGATTTACGACTATTGTGGCTATTGCTAGTCTGTTTAACATGTCTGAACTTGAGGAAACTCCCTGTTCTATGTGTTTAGAAGCCATTGTGGAACCCCCCTCTTACTTTGTGTACCTCTTGTACTGAAAGGGCCTTACATTGTAAAAAGCATATTTTATGTAAAGAGAGGGTGCCTAAGGATGATTTTCAGTCTGAAGAGAATCAGGATATGCCATCTAATTCTCCCCAAGTGTCACAACCATTAATGCCCACACAAGCGACGCCGAGTTCCTCAAATGCGTCTAATTCTTTTACTCTGCAGATATGGCTGCAGTTATGTCAACTACCCTTACAGAGGTATTATCTAAGTTATCAGTGTTACACAGTAAACGCAGTGGGACAGGAATTAATGTGAATACTGAGTCCTCTGATGCTTTGTTGGCTATTTATGATGTACCCTCACAGGGATCTGAGTTGGGGGTCAGGGAACTTTTGTCTGACGGAGAACTTTCGGACCCAGGAAGTATGTTACCTCAGACAGATTCGGACGTCATGTCCTTTAAATTTAAGCTAGAACACCTCCGCCTGTTACTTCGGGAGGTCTTAGTGACTCTGGATGACTGTGACCCTATTATGGTACCACCAGAGAAATTGTGTAAAATGGACAAATATCTAGAAGTACCCGCTAACACTGATGTTTTTCCGGTTCCTAAGAGAATTTCGGAGATTATAAAGAAGGAATGGGACAGACCGGGTATACCGTTCTCTCCTCCCCCTAATTTCAAGAAAATGTATCCCATATCAGGCACCATTCGGGACTCTTGGCAGACTGTCCCTAAGGTGGAGGGTGCTATATCTACCCTGGCTAAGCGTACAACTATTCCTATTGAGGACAGTTGTGCTTTCAAAGACCCTATGGATAAGAAGTTAAGAAATTGTTTATTCATCAGGGTTTCCTTTTACAACCAACAGCCTGCATTGTTCCAGTTACTACTGCAGCAGCTTTTTGGTTTGATTCTCTAGAAGAGTCTCTGAAGGTTGAGACCCCTTTAGAGGACGTTTTAGATAGAATTAAGGCTCTCAAGCTAGCTAATTCTTTTATTACAGATGCAGATTTATTACAAATTGCTAAATTGGCGGCGAAAAATGCAGGATTTGCCATTTTAGCGCGTAGAGCGCTATGGTTAAAATCATGGTCTGCTGATGTGTCATCTAAATCAAAACTCTTAGCTATTCCTTTCAAGGGTAAGACCCTATTCGGGCCTGAGTTGAAGGAAATCATTTCTGACATTACTGGAGGTAAAGGTCACGCTCTACCTCAGGATAAGTCTGTTAAAATGAGGCGTAAACAAAATAATTTTCGGTCCTTTCGGAACTTTAAGAGTACCCTCTTCTTCCTCCACAAAGCAGGAAGGGAATTTTGCTCAGGCCAAGTCCGTCTGGAGACCCAACCAGGCTTGGAACAAGGATAAGCAACCCAAGAAGCCTGCTGCTGCTACAAAGACAGCATGAAGGGACGGCCCCCAATCCGGGACCGGATCTAGTAGGGGGCAGACTTTCCTTCTTAACCCAGGCTTGGGTAAGAGATGTTCAGGACCCCTGGGCATTGGAAATCGTGACCAACGGGTATCAACTGGAATTCAAAAATTTTCTCCCAAGAGGGAAATTTCTTTCTTTCACGATTGTCTGTAAACCAGATAAAAAGAGAGGCGTTCTTACGTTGTGTAAAAGACCTCTCTACTATGGGAGTAATTCGTCCCATTGCAAGATTAGATCAGGGACAGGGATTTTACTCAAATCTTTTCATGGTTCCCAAAAAAGAGGGAACGTTCAGACCTATTTTAGACCACAAGAGTCTAAACAAGTTTCTCAGAGTTCCATCCTTCAAGATGGAGACCATCCGAACAATTTTACCAATGATCCAGGAGGGTTAATATATGACTACCGTGGACTTGAAGGATGCATACCTTCATATTCCTATCCACAAGGATCATCATCAGTTCCTAAGGTTTGCCTTCCTGGACAAACATTTTCAGTATGTGGCTCTTCCTTTCGGGTTGGCCACAGCACCCAGGATCTTCACGAAGGTTCTAGGGTCCCTTCTGGTGGTTCTCAGGCCACGGGGCATAGCAGTGGCGCCTTATCTGGACAATATTTTGATTCAGACGTCAACTTATCATCTGACGAAATCTCATACAGACACAGTGTTCTCCTTTCTGAGAACTCACGGATGGAAGGTGAACCTAGAAAAGAGTTCACCAATTCCTCGGACAAGGGTTCCCTTCTTGGGAACTCTGATAGATTCTATAGACATGAAAATATTTCTGACAGAGGTCAGAAAGTCAAAAATTTTAAATACATGCCAAGCCCTTCAGTCCAATCCTCGGCCATCAGTGGCTCAGTGTATGGAGGTAATTGGGTTATGGTGGCGGCAATGGACATCATTTTGTTTGCTCGGTTTCATCTCAGACCACTGCAACTATGCATGCTCGGACAGTGGAATGGGGACTATGCAAATTTATCTCCTCCGATAAATCTGGATCAAGAGACCAGAGACTCTATTCTTTGGTGGTTGTCGCCGGATCATCTGTTTCCGCAGACCCTTGTGGGTGATAGTGACAATGGACGCCAGTCTACTGGGCTGGGGTGCAGTCTGGAATTCCCTGAAGGCTCAGGGTGTAGGGACTCAGGTGGAGTCTCTACTTCCAATCAGTATTCTGGAATTGAGAGCAATATTCAATGCGCTTCAGGCATGGCCTCAGTTGGCTTCGGCCAAATTCATCAGATTCCAGTCGGACAACATCACGACTGTGGCTTACAGCAATCATCAGGGAGGAATGAGGAGTTCCTTAGCGATGACAGAGGTATCCAAAATAATTTGATGGGCAGAGACCCACTCTTGTTATCTGTCAGCAATCTACATCCCAGGAGTGGACAACTGGGAAGCGGACTATTTAAGCCGCCAGGCTTTTCATCCGGGGGAGTGGGAACTCCATCCGGAAGTATTTGCCTCACTGATTCTCCTATGGGGCAGACCGGAATTGGATCTGATGGTGTCTCGACAGAATGCCAAGCTCCCAAGATATGGATCCAGGTCGAGGGATCCTCAGGCCGAACTAGTAGATGCCTTGGCAGTGCCTTGGTCGTTCAACCTAGCTTATGTGTTTCCACCGTTTCCTCTCTTTTCCCGGGTGATTGCTCGGATCAAACAGAAGAGAGCTTCGGTAATTCTAATCGCACCTGCGTGGCCACGCAGGACTTGGTATGCAGATCTAGTGGACATGTCCTCTCTGCCTCTGTGGAAACTCCCAGTGAGACAGGACCTTCTCATTCAGGGTCCTTTCCAACATCCAAATCTAATTTCTCTGCAGCTGACTGCTTGGAGATTGAACACTTGATTTTATCTAAGCGGGGATTCTCTGATACGGTCATTGATACTTTGATTCAGGCACGTAAGCCTGTCACTAGAAAGATCTATCATAAGATATGGCGTAAATATCTTTTTTGGTGTGAATCCAAGGGCTACTCATGGAGTAAGGTTAGGATTCCCAAGATTCTGTCTTTTCTCCAAGAAGGATTGGAGAAAGAATTATCAGCGAGTTCCTTAAAGGGACAGATCTCTGCTTTGTCAATTTTACTTCACAAATGTTTGGCAGATGTTCCAGACGTTCAGTCTTTTTGTCAGGCTTTAACCAGAATTAAGCCTGTGTTTAGACCAATTGCTCCACCCTGGAGTTTGAATTTAGTTCTTAATGTTCTTCAAGGGGTTCCGTTTGAACCTATGCATTCCATAGATATTAAGCTATTATCTTGGAAAGTTTTGTTTTTGGTTGCTATTTCTTCTGCTCGTAGAGTTTCTGAGCTTTCAGCATTACAATGTGATTCACCTTATCTTCCATTCTGATAAGGTGGTTTTACGTACCAAACCTGGTTTCCTTCCTAAGGTTGTTTCTAATAAGAATATTAATCAGGAAATCATGGTTCCTTCATTATGTCCTAATCCTTCTTCTAAGAAAGAGCGTAAGTTGCATAACCTGGACGTGGTCCGTGCCTTAAAGTTTTACTTGCAGGCGACTAAGGATTTCCGTCAATCATCTTCATTATTTATTGTTTATTCTGGAAAGCGTAGGGGTCAGAAAGCTACGGCTACCTCTCTTTCTTTTTGGCTGAAGAGTATCATCCGTCTGGCGTATGAGACTGCTGGACAGCAGCCTCCTGAAAGAATTACGGCTCATTCTACTAGGGCTGTGGCTTCCTCATGGGCATTTAAAAATGATGCTTCTGTTGAACAGATTTGCAAGGCTGCAACTTGGTCGTCTCTTCACACTTTTTCCAAATTTTACAAATTTGATACTTTTTGCTTCTTCTGAGGCTGGTTTTGGGAGAAAGGTTCTTCAAGCAGTGGTGCCTTCCGTTTAGGTCTCTGTCTTGTCCCCCCCTTTCATCCGTGTCCTGTAGCTTTGGTATTGTATCCCACAAGTAAGGATGAAATCCGTGGACTTGTCATATCTTGTAGAAGAAAAGTAAATTTATGCTTACCTGATAAATTAATTTCTTCTACGATATGACAAGTCCACGGCCCACCCTGTCATTTTTTAAGACAGATTTAGATTATATTTTTTATCAACTTCAGTCACCTCTGCACCTTTGGCTTTTCCTTTCTCTTCCTAACTTCGGTCGAATGACTGGAGGTGGAGGGAAGGGAGGAGCTATATATACAGCTTTGCTGTGGTGCTCTTTGCCACTTCCTTTTAGCAGGAGGATAAATCCCACAAGTAAGGATGAAATCCGTGGACTTATCGTATCGTAGAAGAAATCAATTTATCAGGTAAGCTTAAATTTACTTTTTACACCAGGAGTGGGCATTATGAGTATCTTGTAATGCCCTTTGACCTATGTAATGCTCCAGCTGTTTTACAGGAATTTTTAATGATGTTCTATGAGATATGTTGCAACAGTGTGTTGTGGTATACTTAGATGATATCCTCATACACTCACCCACTCTTGAGGCTCATCGTTCTGATGTTACACGGGTACTTCAGAGACTATGTGAGAACGGCCTGTTTTGTAAACTCGAGAAATGTGAGTTCCATCAGACTCAGGTAACCTTTCTAGGTTATGTAATCTCTGTCGCAGGGTTCTCCATGGATCCTGACCATTTTTCTGCAGTCCTGCAGTGGCCTCGCCCAGTTGGTCTTCGCTCTATTCAACATTTTTTGGGTTTTCCCAATTACTATAGGAAGTTTATTAAAAACTTTTCTTCCTTTGTCAAACCTATCACTGACATGACCCGTAAGGAGAATGATCCACTCCATTGGTCACCTACTTCCAATAAGGCTTTTGAGAGTCTTAAGACTGCCTTTGCTGCAGCTCCAGTTCTGGCTCATCCTAACCCTGTCCTGCCTTTTGTTCTTGAGGTCAATGCATCTGAGACAGGAGTAGGTGCCCTCTTGTCTCAACGCCCTACGCCTGATGGTTCCTTGCATCCATGAAGTTTCTTCTCTAAGAAATTGTCTCCGGCGGAGTGCAATTATGAAATTGGTGACAGGGAATTACTGGTCATAATTTTGGTACTTAAGGAATGGAGGCACCTTCTCGAGGGTACTAGCGTACCAGTGCTCATTCTTACTGACCATAAGAATTTGACTTATCTATCAGAAGCAAAATGTTTGTGGCCCGACAGGCCAGATGGGCGCTATTTTTGTCTCGGTTTAATTTTGTGGTTTTCTACCTGCCTGGTAGTAAGAATGTTAGGGCTGATGCCCTCTCTCGTCAATTTTCGCCTTTGTCCAAGGAGGACTCTGTACCTATTCCAGTTATACCTCCTGACCATATTTTGGCCACCATACGTACTAATTTGACTTCTCCCTTAGGGGAGGAGATCCTGGCTGCACAAACCAATGCACCTCCTGAGAAACCTAGGGGTAAGTGCTTTGTACCTGAGAATCTTCTAACTAAACTATTGCAAACTTACCACTATCCTAAAGCCGCAGGTCACCCAGGAAAGAACCAAATGATTTGGTCTTTCACTTGACAATTCTGTTGGCTAGGTCTTCGTTCTGATGTTGCTGTGTATGTTGCCTCCTGCTCAGTCTGTGCACAAAATACGACTCCTCGGCGTCTACCTGTGGGTGTTCTTCAACCTATTGCTAATGGTGAGCGTCCTTGGACACATCTTTCCATGGACTTCATTGTCGAGCTCCCTGTTTCCAATGGCAATACTGTTATCCTAATGGTGGTTGACCTTTTTTCTAAAATGTCACATTGCATTCCCTTGAAGAAGTTGCCTACTGCTCAGGAGCTTGCTTCAATATTTGCCCGGGAGGTCTTCCATTTACATGGGTTACCCAAGGATATAGTGGTGGACCGGGGTAGCCAGTTTGTCTCCAGATTTTGGCATTCCTTTTGTGCTCAAATGGGGATCCAGTTTTCCTTCTCGGCATATCACTCTCAATCCAATGGGGCTGCGGAACGGTCTAATCAAGCTCTGGAACAGTTCCTCCGTTGCTATGTCTCAGATCACCACAATAATTGGTCTGAACTGTTACCTTCGGCAGAGTTCGCTCGTAATAGTGCTATTAATGCTTCCTCCCAGTTATCCCCCTTCATGGCGAATTATGGGTTTCAACCATCCTTGTTGCCCTATTCATTCATTTCTCAGGGAATTCCCGCTTTGGAGGAGCATCTCCAGCAACTCCGTTCCACGTGAGTGCAGATTCAGGATTGCCTTCATCGTTCTATGCAGCTCCAAAAGTTCCAGGCTGATCGTAGGTGTCTGCCCGCGCCTTCCTACCAGGTTGATGAGAGGTTTTGGCTGTCCTCCCACAACTTGAACCTTCGTGTGCCTTCCAATAAACTGGCTCCCCATTATGTTGGTCCTTTTCGGAATACTCCGACGGGTCAATCCTGTGGCCTATGCTCTTGACCTTCCTTCTGCAATGCGCATCTCCAATGTTTTTCATGTTTCCCTCTTGAAACCATTGGTTTGTAATCGGTTTACCACTGTGTTGCCTCATCCCCATTCTATCTTTGTTGACAACCATGAAGAATATGAGGTCAGCAACATTATTGACTCTCGTATGTCCAGGGGTCACGTACAGTATTTGGTTCACTGGAGGGGTTACGGTACGGAGGAGCGTTCATGGGTTCCCTCCTCTGATGTTCATGCTCCCGTCCTCCTCTGTGCCTTCCATGCCCGTTTCCCCAATAAGCCTTTTGACCTCGTGCGGGGGAGGGGTCATTGAGGGGAGGGGTACTGTCAGGTTTTTTTCCCTGCTTTGTTTGCCATGTGCTGCTGGCAGCTATTTTACTCACCTTTCTTGCTGAATCTGGTTCAGAGTGTGTGATGCTGCTCATTTCCTGCATGCCCTCTTATGGCCAGACTGTTGTCGATCATCCGTGTGAGACAGGTTGCAGTCTCAGAATTGTGATGTCTTTACTTATTATTTAAAGGGCCTCTGTTCAGTATGCTTTGCCCTTGCATTGTCTCAGACCTGTTTGTGAGTTCCTGTGTATTACCTGGCTAGTCTGACGTCTCTTCTGGTTTCTGATCCCTGGATTGTTCCTGACTTGGCTGTTCTCCTTGTTCCTGATTCCGGCTTATCGGACTACTTGCTTTGGCTCCTGACTCGGCTCGTCTGACTACCAGCCCTGGTTTTGACTCCTAGCTTGTTATTTGACTTATGGACTTTTTATTATTTTTGTTATTAATAAAGGTGTGATTATTTTTGCACTTCTTGTCTCAATCTGATTCCTGGCACCCTGACAATTTTTGGACATTAACAGATGAAAACTAAAAGATTAGCTTTTGTCAGTATATTTATGAAAATCTAAGTAGTGCTCTCCAAATAATATATCAGCTTATGCCAGGGTTATAACACAATATATTTAATAATTATCCTTAAAAATAGAAAACCTTAACCAACATGCATCTACTAGAAACCATACAATTAATATAAATACCTGAATTCTTTTATTTAGTTAATATCCATGAACATTTTGAAATATATTTGCAATACCAGAATATGACACAATATTATATACATTAAAACCGACTATTAAGATATGCTATCCTTCTTACAAAGCCCAGAAAAATTTACCTTCACAAATCAGCCTTATTTACAAATAGCCTTTCATTCAGTTAACACAATGGGACTAAAACCTTTAACTTTTAACATCCAAGCAATACAATCCTAAACAGTGCTTATAACCAATAAGATAATATATATATTCTGCTATTTAACTGCAATTTATCCTAATACAGTATTAATTTAAAACATCAGAACTTGCACAGATAAGTTACTTAGTCTACCAGATACAAATTTAAACAACACATAGGCTTATGAAATACAATTTAAAAATACAATTTGCTCTCTCCAATCTTCCAATTTTAGTTTAACTGTAGTGACTATGCATATAACTTATTTTAAAACATCACATGTAGTTTCAATACTTTACCAAATAAACCAATCGATACCCAGTTTCCAATGTTTCTCAACAGATTAAATTTCACCTCAGAATTTCAAAATTGGGGATATTGCATATGGAGTCCAAGAGTAGCTGTGTGCTTTAATAATAACCACAGTAGTTATTCCTCCAGGATTAGCCAGCCGGCTCCTCTCAGTCTCTATGCTTGGGGTTAAATCATCTGATTTTACCCCTCCCCTTTTTTGATCATTATCTATCATTGGTGAGTATTGGGAACGCTCAATGGAAACCTTGTTTCGGATTGGCCCTTTGCAACTGAACATGGATTGGTTCATTTGGGAATGTATGTTGCCAAGGATATGCATCCTTGCAACAACCAATCATCTCATGGCTACAATTTCGCATCATAACACTAGGTGGCAGCAGACAGCACAACACAGCAATACATGCAATACCATTTCTAAACATTTTAACAACTTAATTCAGTATTTCTATGAAATGGTTATTCATTTTATCATAATTTACTGCAACAACTACTCACAATATTTGTGTTGGATAAGTAATATCTTATGAATTTTCTGATCATTTTGATATGAAACACAGTATATTATATTAAAATAATGTATCCTGTTTCTGAAATTAATGGCATTTATACATCTAATATGTTTTCATATAATATAGTATGCTCTATGTCTCCCACAATTCTTGCATGCAGGAACTTTGCCCATGGTTCACCTGAAATAAAAAGTGTCATTAATTATTTCTTTTTAGGTCCACAAATATCTATTCATATTCTTAAAAACACAGAGGCTGAGGTATTCAGTGCACCTCTTTCTAAGTGCATAGATTGATGCCCATGACCAATGGTTGTCTGCAATAAAAATAGAAATAATTATTAGAAATGATCCAAGCATTCATATGTATTTGATGTAGTTATTACTCAACATAGCAATCATTCATTTAATATAAAATGTCTCAGTCCCATATATATACATATATGGATAATTTGAATTATTCCAAACACATATGAAACTAGTATTGTTCCCTTTGCAAAAATGTATTTATTTTTATCTGTGTTATACAGGGGTTGTAAATGTTAATTCTTCAACCCACACTGCTTTCAGTAATTTTAAGTTCACACCATAGCATTTGTCTTTGTTTCCTAAGGTCTTCACTGCCCACCCACATAGCATGGTTTATTTGCATTTGAAATGCACAGAGTTACTTTCTCACAAGATAATGTCGCCTGAGTCAGACTCTACGGCACGTTGTGAGGGGTAATAGATTTTATCTCACATTCCCAGGCAATCACACATATGGTTTCCTGAAATTGTTGTTAAATTTTAATTAAACCAAATGCTCTATTGTTCTCACTTGTATGCCCTCTTCACTTTTTGCACACTGAATGTGGGAGGATGGGACAGGAGTCCCAAGTTAAGAATAAATTGAATCATCCTCCACTGACCAGTCAAACACATGATCAAAATATGTATATACATTTATTAATCTTAAAACATATGATTAAAATATATATTTATTAACCTTACATATACCTTGACACTTTAGAGAAATGTGCTTGTTCATGGACAGTAATGGAATGGTATAAATAACAGTCGATGACTGTTAGTTAACACCAGTCCAATGCTCTTCGCACCGTACTTGACGAGCGTGTTTTTGACGGCTTTTTTGATAAATAAGGAAATCGTATTTAGATCCGCGGCAGCGATGTCTCGCAAGCGTATTGACGCCGGCGAATGCAACATAGTTGACGCTTTGATAAATAGACCCCTTTGAGTTTAATATCCTTAAATATATGTGTATTAAACTATTCGTATTAAATCTGCCCTTTGCCTCTATCTAGGTTGTTTTTCTTCCTAATTGAAAAGAGTCCACAGCTGCATTCATTACTTTTGGGAATTAAGAACCTGGTCACCAGGAGGAGGCAAAGACACCCCAGCCAAAGGCTTAAATACTCCTCCCACTTCCCTCATCCCCCAGTCATTCTTTGCCTTTCATCCCAGGAGGTTGGCAGAGAAGTGTCAGAATTTGTTTAGTCTCTTATGGAGGGTAGTACTCTTCGACATGGGACGGGAGTTTTAAGTTATCCTGTCAGTCTCTCATTGAGGGCCTGGATGAAAGTTAGAGTCTGGAGATGCAGAGAGAGTCTTTCTGCGAAACCATCCTGAATCATATTAACAGCTCCTCAAGCAATCAGCGTTGTCGAACTTCGCTTCACTGCCTGCTTTCTTCTCTCAAGTCCATGGTGGAGGCGATGCTACTATCCGTCACACTTGAAGGGCCGTATTCCTGTTCCATGGCGTAGATTCCGATAAGGTTGTTTAATTTTATTTTTTCATGAATGTACTGTAATACAAATGTTTTCCTGAGAGGCTACCACCTTGCGGGACTAACTTTAACATATGGGTCTCAGTGAGGCGCCTTTTGGAATCAAGGGTTAATATCTCCTGAGGGGGGTTATTGAACAGGTTTTTTTTTAAATCATGTTTGTTATGTGATTCAATCTGCTTATGTGTATTGTTAACTGGGCTCATGGCTTGGAACATAAAGGCCTTGGAAGTGATGCAATCTTATAGTTAGGCGTGCTTTTTCTGGACTGTACGGTTCACCTTGTGACCGGGCGTGATTACGTTCTGCTTTTCCATTTCAGCATTCCTGCCCATGTGGTGATGGAGAAATTCTAGTCCACTGGGGTCTGGTTCATAGGAGGTGGTGAGTGCCCCAGCCATTGTGGTTGTCAGGTGCCATTTAGTTTTGTTTCTTATAGTTCATATTGCATATTCTCTATCCAGTTATGGGCGATTCTAATGCTGAGACTGTTCAAATTTCAGATTCCGATTCTTCGTTCTGTGAAAAATCCGGATTGGCCTCGTTGACGCATGTCAGTTATGTTCTGTATGTTGTATTAGAGCGCCTTGTTCCTCGGGCTTGGGGACCACTGAGCCATCCGCCTCTGGGGGCCCTGTCCTCCAAGAGGCGAGTTCCCTACTGATCGCTACTACTACACTTGCGGGTAACCCAGATTATGATTATTCCTCAGTGCGGGGTGGCTTGTTCCCCTGGAGGTTGCAGCACGTTTTTGCTTTCACATACTTTTGGAGATTGTATGTCTCCAAAGTCCTGATGTTTATTTGCGATTGTGCCCAATTATCACGGGTCTCCTGGCCTTGGGAGGGCCTTTGCAGTTCCCTGCAGGTGTAACTGTCCCTGAGTGTTGTGCCTTTCGTTTCAGAATTGCGTGCCTTCGCATACTACTCAGACATATTTTTCAGTTATTAGATGACCCTATCCTTATTGGATACAGGGATTCTCAGTCTGATACTTCGAATGGCTCACCTCATTAGACATGAAGGAATGTTGTAATCTCCTGATTGTCTATTTATTGAGATCCTTCCCAGTTTTGTTGAATGATCAGGGTTCTGTTTGGCTGGTCCTACGGGTAGGCCTGTTTCTTCTTGGGCGTTAACCTACGGGTTGCCTTATATTTTCTTTTATCCAATTAGAATGCCTTTTAGTTTGTTTATATGTTTCCTTCGGGAACCTTTTGGGATCGATACTCTCTGTTACTTCTGCTGAGGTTTGTTGGGTACATGTTAGTCAAATGTGTGTCTGTTTTCTTTCTTCCCCTCTGAGGGAGGATTTATGCAGCTTGACAGTTAGGACCCTGTTTGCAGGCTGGTCCTGTTTGGGTCAGGGTTCTGTCTCGTGGCTGTTCAGACACGTGGCACGGTTTCTTCTTGGCTGGTCCGGTGGAGGCGCAGAATGCTCATATTATCATTTCTGTTCTTGTTTTGTTTTACAAGTTTCAGCTAAGCATTCTAGAGGACCTGTAGGTCCGTTAGGCAGGAAGGATTGTCTCAGTCCTTATTAGCCTTCAATCTGGATGACTGGGTCAGTGGAGTTCCGCTGCGTCACTCTCTCTTGTGTCTGGTATTATTGGATCCTAGAGTTTCCTCCCCCACGAAGTGGAGGGTTGGAGGGCTTAGCGCCCTCTTACCACTGTGAGCGGTTTGGCCTTTGTTAAGGCTTTGGGATTGTCCTTTTTTGGACTAGGTCCTTCGGCAGATAGGGGTAGTTTAGCTGCCTAGCAGCGGATGGTTTGCAGAATATAACCAGCTGCAGCCATTGCACATTGATTGTGTACTGTCTAGCTGTTTTTATGAGACCTTTTGGCCTTCCTCTGTTGTCTCCATGTGGGTTAGGTCTCCTTTTAGGGACCTGGGTTTCCCTCCGGGAGATGGTTTTTCCCTGTTAGGGACACTGGGCGTGGTCTCCTTGGGCTCTGCTTTGGGGTCTTCCTGGAGCTGGGGATGCTTTGCGTCCTTTTCTCCCTGTGATCCTTTGTATGGAGGTGATGTGAAAATCAGCCTTTGCTGGAGTGTTTTTGGTCTCAAGGTATCCCCTTGCTTCGTTGTCCTGTGGCTGTTTGGAAGCCTAGGGGCTCTAGTGTTGTTGTTTGACTTTTAAAGCCTAAGCTCCTTTGGAGCATTGGACTCTGGCAAGGAGTGGTCTCTTCCTTGGGTCGGGACTGGCGAGTTATTCTTGTTATCCGGGTTGCTCTGGATATTGCATTGATATTCCCCTGTGGTCTGTTATTTTATGTCAGATGGGGTGCTAAGTTCTTGGATATTGTTTATTTACACAATTGGGGGTTCGGACCTGATTCTCCCTGGTGCTTCCGGCTGCTGAGGCTTCGCTCAGCGTTTTTCCTTGTGGATCCCGTTGGGGGTTGTGGCTTGACTTTTAGGCTCTAGGGCTGGTTCGGGGTTCCCCAGTTCCTGGGAACTTGGCCTATGTCCTTACTCGGACGAATTGACCTGGTCACAGTTGGCCAGGTTTTCTGAGTGCTGATGCTCATTGGGCTTAGCTTACGCCTTTAGGGTCGGTTTCCCTTGGTCAGCTTGCTGTAGTAACCTTATGGTTTCACTGCTCTGCAGGCAAATGGGTTTGCAGTGTCACTGCTGCAGCTACTGCACATTGGATGTATGTTCGCAAGCTAATTTTTAAGGGGGATTCCTTTCAAGTTCATCTATGTTGGAGATTGATTTCTCCTTCAGCCTGTGACTTCGTGTCTTGTGAGCAGATGCTCTGACCTCTGGCCCCTTCCCCTTTCTTAAGGTGGGGGGCTTATTCTCCTTTTTATGGAGGTGTGGTCTCCTTTTCGAGCATCTCCTGGATTCAGGAGGTTGGAACTGAGAGTTAACCTTTCAGAGAGGTGTGTACTCTCTGGGTTGTTATGTTCCATTTGGAGTATTGCTGTCTCTGTGTAGATACTACATTGGGCCTTGGCTAGATTCCTTTGGGTTGTTTGTTTTTAAGGAGTAGGGTTGGCACCCGTGTTCTGTTGGGTTGGCTGTGGCCATTCTTCCGCTCGTCTTTGAGCTGGTGTTGTTCCCCTGTTCAGACCTGCTATGCTTGGGCTGGCCCAGCTGGAAGATGCGTTGTCATCTTCAGGATCCGATTTGTATAGTAGCTAGCTCCCAGGGCTTACAAGCAGAGGGTTCAGGGTTACAATCCACCTAAGGGTTCTGGCTGTAAACCCTCTTTTTTGGGGGTGCAGTTGGCCTCATTGAGGTTATGTGCTCCCCCTTTTTGGAGACCTGTGTGTAGGTCTGGCGGCTTAGATTGTATAGAGTGTGCTCTCTGTCTGGGAGTTTTTCTTTTGCAATCTGTTCTCTTGCTGGCCGCTTTTTACTCTCAGCAAGGATTCTTCTGTGTCATCCTGGTGATGGCTGCGTGTTCTTGACTCAGTCCTAAACCTCTGGTTTCTGCTTGGTCTGGGCGTAGCCTCCCCTTTTCTGTCAGGACCCATTTGGGCTTTGTGAGCTAGATTTGCCATTGAGGGTTTTCCTTTTATGGATTTTGTGGTGACCTTTCGGTTCCCTTCGGTCCTTCCTTGCCCTCTCCCTTTGGGAGTTTAGGCTGGTGTTCCCTTCATTTGTGAGGGGTGAGGAACCGACTGTTGGGCGACAGTATCTCCTGGAGGACTGTTGGCTCAGCTGAGTCCGATTTTGCGGTCTCTAGCTAGGCTTCTGGATTATCTGTGTGTCAGTGTACTTGGGGCTTTTTCTTTTTCAAAGTTTTCTCTGCTTCGGATGAAGCGGTCTTTTTGTTGGGTAGTGGTTTTCAGGCTTGGTGCCCTCAGAATGGGCCGCGTATTGTACCCTCCCGTCTTGGCATTCAGTGTCCTCTATAGCTTGGGTATTGTTTTCCCAAAAGTAATGAATGCAGCTGTGTACTCTTTCCAATTAGGAAGAAAAACAGAAATTATGCTTACCTGATAATTTCCTTTTCTTCCTTTGGAAAGAGTCCACAGCTCCCCGCCTGTTTTTTTAACTGTGGGGTGTCTTTTTATTCTTCTGGCACCTTTTGTTTTTCACCCTGATATTTCTTCTACTGATCCTTGTTCCTCGGCAGAATGACTGGGGGATGAGGGAAGTGGGAGGAGTATTTAAGCCTTTGGCTGGGGTGTCTTTTTTTAACGATCTAACATTCTAAACAAATAACCCTTTCTCTTTTAAACACAATCACATATTTATTAAATTAGATAAATATTGAGATAATTGATTCGTAGGAGCAAAAAGAGATTTTAATAGTAAATATATTTATTTATTTTTCTAACTGTAGCTCATGCATAAATCAGGTTAATATCTAGGTCAATACAGGTAGTTGTGCTTAGGTATAACAATAAAGTATTCAACAAAGAGACCCAAAAGAATAGGTAAAAAAACATAATTTATGTAAGAATTTACCTGATAAATTAATTTCTTTCATATTGGCAAGAGTCCATGAGCTAGTGACGTATGGGATATACAGTCCTACCAGGAGGAGGGGCAAAGTTTCCCAAACCTCAAAATGCCTATAAATACACCCCCCACTACACCCACAATTCAGTTTAACGAATAGCCAAGAAGTGGGGTGATAAGAAATGAGCAAAAAGCATCAACAAGGAATTGGAATAATTGTGTTTTATACAAAAAAAAAATCATAACCACCATAAAAAGGGTGGGTCTCATGGACTCTTGCCAATTACATGAAAGAAAACACAATTTATGTAAGAATTTACCTGATAAATTAATTTCTTTCATATTGGCAAGAGTCCATGAGACCCACCCTTTTTATGGTGGTTATGATTTTTTTTTGTATAAAACACAATTATTCCAATTCCTTGTTGATTCTAAAAGAATGCCAAGAGAATTTATGAGACGAGAACCATGAAATGTAAGTCTTCCAAACTCGATAATAAATCTTTCTAGACACAGATTTACGAGCCTGCAACATAGTATTAATCACGGAGTCAGAGAAACCTCTATGACTAAGCACTAAGCGTTCAATTTCCATACCTTCAAATTTAATGATTTGAGATCCTGATGGAAAAACGGGCCTTGAGATAGAAGGTCTGGCCTTAACGGAAGTGGCCAAGGTTGGCAACTGGACATCCGAATAAGATCCGCATACCAAAACCTGTGTGGCCATGCTGGAGCCACCAGCAGTACAAACGAATGCTCCATTATGATTTTGGAAATCACTCTTGGAAGAAGAACTAGAGGCGGAAAAATATAGGCAGGTTGATAACTCCAAGGAAGTGTCAACGCATCCACTGCTTCCGCCTGAGGATCCCTGGACCTGGACAGATACCTGGGAAGTTTCCTGTTTAGATGAGAAGCCATCAGATCTATTTCTGGAAGCCTCCACATCTGAACAATCTGAAAAAACACATCTGGGTGAAGAAACCACTCTCCCGGATGTAAAGTCTGGCGACTGAGATAATCCGCTTCCCAATTGTCTATACCTGGGATATGGACCACATAAATTAGACAGGAGCTGGATTCTGCCCAAGCAAGTATCTGAGATACTTCTTTCATAGCTTGAGGACTGTGAGTCCCACCCTGATGATTGACATACGCCATGGTTGTGACATTGTCTGTCTGAAAACAAACAAACAGTTCTCTCTTCAATAGAGGCCAAAACTGAAGAGCTCTGAGAATCGCACGTTGTTCCAAAATATTGATTGGTAATCTCGCCTCTTGAGATTTCCAAACCGCCTGCGCTGTCAGAGATCCCCAGAAAGCTCCCCAACCTGAAAGACTCGCATCTGTTGTGATCAAAGTCCAGGTTGGAGGAACAAAAGAGGCCCCTTGAACTATACGATGGTGATCTAACCACCAAGTCAGAGATAGTCGAACATTGGGATTTAAGGATATTAATTGTGATATCTTTGTATAATCCCTGCACCATTGGTTCAGCATACAAAGCTGAAGAGGTCTCATGTGAAAATGAGCAAAGGGGATCGCTTCCGATGCTGCAGTCATGAGACCTAAAACCTCCATGCACATAGCTACTGAAGGGAATGATTGAAACTGAAGGTTCTGACAACCATGTCTTTGAAGAAACAACACTAGTTGATTTGTGTGAGATTCTGCAGAACGTAAAGACTGATCAAGTACCAAGATATCATCCAAATAAGGAAACACCGCAATACCCCGCTCTCTGATTACAGAGAGTAGGGCACCGAGAACCTTTGAAAAGATCCTTGGAGCTGTCGCTAGGCCAAAAGGAAGAGCAACAAATTGGTAATGCTTGTCTAGAAAAGAGAATCTCAGGAACTGATAGTGATCTGGATGAATCGGAATATGAAGATATGCATCCTATTGTGGACATATAATGCCCTTGCTGAACAAAAGGCAGAATAGTCCTTATAGTCACCATTTTGAATCTTGGTATCCTTACATAACGATTCAAAATGTTTAGATCCAGAACTGGTCTGAAAGAATTTTGCTTCTTTGGGACAATGAACAGATTTGAATAAAACCCCAGACCCCATTCCTGAAAAGGAACTGGTACAATTACCCCAGATAACTCCAGGTCTGAAACACACTTCAGGAAAGCCTGAGCTTTCTCTGGGTTCACTGGAATGCGTGAGAGAAAGAAACTTCTCACAGGCGGTCTTACTTTGAAACCTATTCTGTACCCCTGGGAGACAATGTTTTGAATCCAATGATTTTGGACTGAATTGATCCAAACATCCTTGAAAAATCTTAGTCTGCCCCCTACCAGCTGAGCTGGAATGAGGGACGCACCTTCATGCAGACTTGGGGGCTGATTTAGATCTTTTAAATGGATTGGATTTATTCCAGACTGAAGAAGGCTTCCAATTGGAAACCGTTCCCTTAGGGGAAGGATTAGGTTTCTGTTCCTTATTTTGTCGAAAGGAACGAAAACGGTTAGCAGCCTTAAATTTACCCTTAGATTTTTTATCCTGAGGCAAAAAAGCTCCCTTCCCACCAGTGACAGTTGAAATAATCGAATCCAACTGAGAACCAAATAATTTATTACAAATGAAATTATTAGCATGTTGAATTAACTTAACAACGCTATATACATTATAATCTGGTACTTGTTGCGCTAAGGTTTCCAACCAAAAAGTTGAAGCAGCTGCAACATCAGCCAAAGAAATAGCAGACCTAAGAAGATGACCTGAACATAAATAAGCCTTCCTTAGATAAGATTCAAGTTTCCTATCTAAAGGATCTTTAAAAGAAATACTATCTGCCGTAGGAATAGTAGTACGCTTAGCAAGAGTAGAGATGGCCCCATCAATTTTGGGGATCTTTTCCCAAAACTCCAATCTATCAGTCGGCAAAGAATACAGTTTCTTAAACCTTGAAAAAGTAGTAAAAGAAGTACCCAATTTATTCCATTCCCTAGAAATCACATCTGAAATAGCATCAGGAACTGGAAAAACCTCAGGAATAACTACATGAGGTTGAAAAAACGAATTTAAACGTTTACTAGTTTTAATATCAAGAGGACTAGTCTCCTCCATATCTAATGCAATCAACACCTCTTTTAATAAGGAATGAATATACTCCATTTTAAATAAGTATGAAGGTTTGTCAGTCAATATCTGAGGCAGAATTGTCTGAACCAGATAGATCCTCATCAGAGATAGATAAATCAGAATGTTGTCGGTCATTTAAAAATTCATCAATTTTATGAGAAGTTTTAAAAGACCTTTTACGTTTATTATAAGGCAGTATGACAGACAAAGCCTTCTGAATGGAATTAGAAACAAATTCTCTTACATTAACAGGAATATCCTGAGCATTAGATGTTGAAGGACCAGCAACAGGTAATGAACTACTACTAATGGAAATATTGTCTGCATGTAAAAGTTTGTCATGACAACTATCACAAACTACAGCCGGAGGAACAGTTACCACAAGTTTATAACAAATGCACTTAGCTTTGGTAGAACCGACATCAGGCAGCAGGATTCCAGTAGTAGATTCTGAGACAGGGTCAGATTGAGACATCTTGCAATATGTAAGAGAAAAAATAACATATAAAGCAAAATTATCAATTTCCTTATATGACAGTTTTAGGAATGGGAAAGAAATGCAAACAAAATAGGCCTCTGGAAACCAGAAGCAAAAAGAAATGAAGTCTTAAATAATGCCCAAATGTTTGGCGCCAAGTATGACACCCACAACTGACAAAATATTTTTTGGCGCCAAAAACGTCTGCAACAAACACGAGCGTCATAGATGACGCAACCTCGTGAAAAAACTTGGCGCCAACTAAGACGCCGGAAATTACGAAATTACGTCAACAAACGTAATTCTTGCACCAAAAAAGTCTCGCGCCAAGAATGACGCAATAAATTATAGCATTTTGCGCTCCTGCAAGCCTAACAGCCCACAATTTGAAAACTTCAGGTAAGAATTTTTTTTATTTTTTTTATGCATTTTTCAGATATGAAACTAACAGTCTGCAAAAAGGAAAAATACTGATGAACCTGAATCATGGCAAATATAAGAATAAACATATATTTAGAACTTTAAATATAAAGTGCCAAACCATAGCTGAGAGTGTCTTAAATAAAAGAAACATACTTACCAAAAGACACTCATCTACATAAAGTAGATAGCCAAACCAGTACTGAAATGAGAATCAGCAGAGGTAATGGTATATAAGATTATATCGTCGATCTGAAAAGGGAGGTAGGAGATGAATCTCTACGACCGATAACAGAGAACCTATGAAATAGATCCCCATTAGGATGACCATTGTATTCAATAGGTAATACTCCCTTCACATCCCTCTGTCATTCACTACACTCTGAGAGGATCCAGGCTTCAAAAAGCTTACACAAACTTACTTCACCACCTCCATAGGAGGCAAAGTTCGTAACACTGAATTGTGGGTGTCGTGGGGGTGTATTTATAGTCATTTTGAGGTTTGGGAAACTTTGCCCCTCCTGGTAGGATTGTAAATCCCATATGTCACTAGCTCATGGACTCTTGATAATTACATGAAAGAAAGAATGCCTCTTAGCAGAATTGTAACATGAAATTCAAGTGTATGATATGTAAACACATCAAATGTAACTTTTATTTATTATACTTTAAAAGCGTTTGTTGATAGACAGCAATGAGAACTGAAGTTTGCTGCCCTACAATAGGTTAATAACACTACCATACTTGTTGCATGAATAATATCAGTATATGAGTGCACTTTTGTTATAACCAGTATAAACTGGCAGATTAATTTAATAGAACCAGGGTGATATTATTTACTTCAATGTATTTATTGAGTGGTGTGGGTTAAAGCATATACAAAGTATCAAATCCCAAGTGTACTGGCGTTTTAGATTTAACACCGAATTGTGGACCAAAGGTAAAGAAAGAGTGTATTGTGGCACACACAGTTTGTGTGCTACCAACAGTAATATCTCGATGTATTAGGAACACTTAGGCCCAACTATAAAATACACTTGGGGTTAATTATATTATGGAGAGTGTTAACTTTGCATGCTGCAGTTAGCTTTGTGATTCCGCTTTTAATTAGGTTCTATAATGTAGGATTGGCCTTACAAGGCTGACTAATAATCCTAACACTTAGTTAGTATGCAAAGTATAAACTGTAGCAAATATAATAAGTGGAAACAAAAAGATGTTATTCACTTCAATGTATATATTGAGTGGCATACATTAAAGCATCTACAAAGTATCAAATGCTAAGTGTTTTGGCGTTTACCATTCAACACCAAAATATTGGGTTAAAAATCAAAGAGTATCTTCTAGCATCCACTGTTTGAGTGCTACCAACAGTAATATCCCAATTTATTAGGTACACTTAGAACAAGATACACCCTTAATCAAATATAATATAAGGAGTGTTAACTCTAGATGCTTATTAGGTTTTGAATAAGTTCTATGGTGCCGTATTAGCCTTAACAGTTTAAACAATAGTCCTAACTACCGCCCTGTATCATTTTAACTTGCTCTTTACTTCGTTGCTTAAAGTGCCATAAAACAGGTTGAGATCTGTGCATATCCTAAAATGGCTTATTCATTGTTTAAAAATTGCTGGCAAGTATTTTAAAATATTTTTCAAAAATAAGCAAAATGACTTACATAGCTAAACTGCCTGGAGCAACTAGCTCCACCCCCCTTATCAGTGTTTAGATACAGGCATTGTATTTCAACTGAGTTCACAGCTTCTAAACATGCTCCAGCAGATAATCCCTATTCACTTTTGCATTTTACCAAAAGAACAATAAACATAGATACAGCCATAAAAGGAATTGTGTGAGGGGAGTTAGAGCTTTACAATTCAGAAACTAAAAAGAAAGGGTTAATGGCACTGCAGTATAAATTTGCAGGTAAGTAAAGTACATATTATATTATTTTGCCTCTATCCCAACTTGTTTTATGTTCCTTTAAATATATTTTAAAAAATCAGTATTAACATCGACTTTATTTACTTACGCTACCCCATTCCTGGCATCCAGACAGGGCGGTAGTTAGGACAATCGGTTAAACTACTAAGGCTAATACGGCATCATAGAAAACCTAATCCATCAGAATTTTTAACACTGAGAATTGGAAAAGCACCACTATGGACTGCACAACCGCATGGCAAAGGTGATTTACCCTAGCAGGTGGGATTAGATACGTTACTATAAAACAATGCAATTTTTACACGCTGCTTTCTCCAAATAACGCAATGCCAACAAACATAGTGTTAAGCCATTCTGAAAGCTTTTACACTGGGGGGCTGTATGTTAGGTTATTGGAACACTGCACAAATATCTTGTAATTATTATGGTCAAAATTACAAGTCGTGCGGCAAATCAGTTGTGAAAACACCGCACGCGTTTTGGCTTTTTCACATTTGGGGCTGTGCAGCTATTACAAGTTTCAAAAAAACGTATTTTTTGTGCGCCTTAAGACACGTAATCCAAACAGCCAAATTGCGTGCGCATTCATGTATTCCCCATAGAAGTCAATAGAGAAGACAAATTGAAAAAAGCACACACAAAAACCCTAATCTGTTGCGCAAAGCCCTTGACGTATTCTCCTTGAAAAGTGTACATGAAAATGTGAATATTTCATATTGCGGAAAAAAAAAAAATTATAATAGGTTTTCTCTATATATGTGATGATTTTTGGACTGATGTATCTATTTATAGCGAGATATATATATTAATATCTATATGTCTATATGCGAATATCTCTTTGAAAATCCATCTGAGATATTTTTTAATGTGCATAAGATTGGAATGTGAAATCTTTTAATTTTCCCCATAGTTAAACACATCACTATACATATAAATCCATGTTTCTCTATGTATGTGTATGTATGTCAATGTAAAATCCCTGCGTTCTGCTCATATCTTTTAGCCCTTATAACTTTTGTGTACAATATTTTTATTTTATAAAATATTTTTTAGTTAACGGTGTTAATATGAGTGTAACTGTACTTTGTAATGTATTTTTGAAATGTTTTGTGAAACTTTTATGTTGCCCAAAACTGGTAACTACAGCTCTTTGAGCATGGAAAAGATTGTTGCGTAAAAGGCGAATGTGCGCACGCAATCACAATTTTTCAGAACTTCTTACAGCTGCACAATGGAAATTGATTGCGAAAAAGACCATATCGAGTGCGGAAAACTCATACAGCGCAACTTGTAATCTTGCTTCATGTTCTTTTAAGCATGAAATAATTGGCTTAGTTCAGAATTTTAAATGTATTTTTAACAGTATGATATGATATAAAATGTTTAATTATGTGTAGATACATTTTTTTAAAATATACTTTCATTATTTATTTTGCCTCCGTTTTCCTGTGTATAGCAATGTTTTAACGTAAGTTCCCCCTTATCGGTCCTTCCTCCTGAGGACAATTAAGGATTAATATATAAAACAGACAATAAAAGAGACTGTCCAAACAAGGCTGTGAGGAACATAGGTTTATCCAAAAGTGTTTCCACAAACAGAGATAAATAGACTTACGAATACAGAAACTAAACCTTAACGCTTATATTTTCAATATTTAAACAACTAATATAATTGTAAAAAATGCATCTACATATTATTCTAAGACTAATCTCTACTGTGAATACATAATTATGTCTAGCATGTATTTACTGTTTAACATCCCTTTAAGCATAAACTAAATAAACAGTTATGTGGTGATGGTAGTCACGTGATTAGATTTAAAAAAAAAAAAATTCACTCTTCTCTTCCATCTTCTTTTTTCTTCTCCTTCCTCTCTCTCCTTTCTTCTTTTTCCTCCCCTATCCTTAGTTGATTAAATGGCAAAAGTGCTAACGTGGAATGTAGGGGGGATTCATTCCCCAATTAAAAGAAAAGCAGTATTAAATCATTTAAGTAAAAGAGACTTTGACTTTGAGAGTCCTTTTTTTCATCCTATATAAAATCTTCTAGAGGGGTTATTATTTTATTCCATACACTGTGTGCAGAATTATTAGGCAAATGAGTATTTTGACCACATCATCCTCTTTATGCATGTTGTCTTACTCCAAGCTGTATAGGCTCGAAAGCCTACTACCAATTAAGCATATTAGGTGATGTGCATCTCTGTAATGAGAAGGGGTGTGGTCTAATGACATCAACACCCTATATAAGATGTGCATAATTATTAGGCAACTTCCTTTCCTTTGGCAAAAATGGGTCAAAAGAAGGACTTGACAGGCTCAGAAAAGTCAAAAATAGTGAGATATCTTGCAGAGGGATGCAGCACTCTTAAAATTGCAAAGCTTCTGAAGCGTGATCATCGAACAATCAAGCATTTCATTCAAAATAGTCAACAGGGTCGCAAGAAGCGTGTGGAAAAACAAAGGCGCAAAATAACTGCCCATGAACTGAGAAAAGTCAAGCGTGCAGCTGCCAAGATGCCACTTGCCACCAGTTTGGCCATATTTCAGAGCTGCAACATCACTAGAGTGCCCAAAAGCACAAGGTGTGCAATACTCAGAGACATGGCCAAGGTAAGAAAGGCTGAAAGACGACCACCACTGAACAAGACACACAAGCTGAAACGTCAAGACTGGGCCAAGAAATATCTCAAGACTGATTTTTCTAAGGTTTTATGGACTGATGAAATGAGAGTGAGTCTTGATGGGCCAGATGGATGGGCCCGTGGCTGGATTGGTAAAGGGCAGAGAGCTCCAGTCCGACTCAGACGCCAGCAAGGTGGAGGTGGAGTACTGGTTTGGGCTGGTATCATCAAAGATGAGCTTGTGGGGCCTTTTCGGGTTGAGGATGGAGTCAAGCTCAACTCCCAGTCCTACTGCCAGTTTCTGGAAGACACCTTCTTCAAGCAGTGGTACAGGAAGAAGTCTGCATCCTTCAAGAAAAACATGATTTTCATGCAGGACAATGCTCCATCACACGCGTCCAAGTACTCCACAGCGTGGCTGGCAAGAAAGGGTATAAAAGAAGAAAATCTAATGACATGGCCTCCTTGTTCACCTGATCTGAACCCCATTGAGAACCTGTGGTCCATCATCAAATGTGAGATTTACAAGGAGGGAAAACAGTACACCTCTCTGAACAGTGTCTGGGAGGCTGTGGTTGCTGCTGCACGCAATGTTGATGGTGAACAGATCAAAACACTGACAGAATCCATGGATGGCAGGCTTTTGAGTGTCCTTGCAAAGAAAGGTGGCTATATTGGTCACTGATTTGTTTTTGTTTTGTTTTTGAATGTCAGAAATGTATATTTGTGAATGTTGAGATGTTATATTGGTTTCACTGGTAAAAAAAAAAAATTGAAATGGGTATATATTTGTTTTTTGTTAAGTTGCCTAATAATTATGCACAGTAATAGTCACCTGCACACACAGATATCCCCCTAAAATAACTATAACTAAAAACAAACTAAAAACTACTTCCAAAACTATTCAGCTTTGATATTAATGAGTTTTTTGTGTTCATTGAGAACATGGTTGTTGTTCAATAATAAAATTAATCCTCAAAAATACAACTTGCCTAATCATGCTGCACTCCCTGTATAAAGACTTGATTACAAAATTCTTAGGCCTAGATTTGGAGTTCGGCGGTAAAAGGGCTGTTAACGCTCCGCGGGTTTTTTTCTGGCCGCACCATAAATTTAACTCTGGTATCGAGAGTTCAAACAAATGCTGCGTTAGGCTCCAAAAAAGGAGCGTAGAGCATATTTACCGCAAATGCAACTCTCGATACCAGAGTTGCTTACGGACGCGGCCGGCATCAAAAACGTGCTCGTGCACGATTCTCCCATAGGAAACAATGGGGCAGTTTGAGCTGAAAAAAAACCTAACACCTGCAAAAAAGCAGCGTTCAGCTCTTAACGCAGCCCCATTGTTTCCTATGGGGAAACACTTCCTACGTCTGCACCTAACACTCTAACATGTACCCCGAGTCTAAACACCCCTAACCTTACACTTATTAACCCCTAATCTGCCGCCCCCGCTATCGCTGACCCCTGCATTACACTTTTAACCCCTAATCTGCCGCTCCGTAAACCGCCGCCACCTACGTTATCCCTATGTACCCCTAATCTGCTGCCCTAACATCGCCGACCCCTATGTTATATTTATTAACCCCTAATCTGCCCCCCACAACGTCGCCGACACCTGCCTACACTTATTAACCCCTAATCTGCCGAGCGGACCTGAGCGCTACTATAATAAAGTTATTAACCCCTAATCCGCCTCACTAACCCTATCATAAATAGTATTAACCCCTAATCTGCCCTCCCTAACATCGCCGACACCTACCTTCAATTATTAACCCCTAATCTGCCGACCGGAGCTCACCGCTATTCTAATAAATGTATTAACCCCTAAAGCTAAGTCTAACCCTAACACTAACACCCCCCTAAGTTAAATATAATTTTTATCTAACGAAATAAATTAACTCTTATTAAATAAATTATTCCTATTTAAAGCTAAATACTTACCTGTAAAATAAACCCTAAGATAGCTACAATATAAATTATAATTATATTGTAGCTATTTTAGGATTAATATTTATTTTACAGGCAACTTTGTAATTATTTTAACCAGGTACAATAGCTATTAAATAGTTAAGAACTATTTAATAGTTACCTAGTTAAAATAATAACAAATTTACCTGTAAAATAAATCCTAACCTAAGATATAATTAAACCTAACACTACCCTATCAATAAAATAATTAAATAAACTACCTACAATTACCTACAATTAACCTAACACTACACTATCAATAAATTAATTAAACACAATTGCTACAAATAAATACAATTAAATAAACTATCTAAAGTACAAAAAATAAAAAAGAACTAAGTTACAGAAAATAATAAAATATTTACAAACATAAGAAAAATATTACAACAATTTTAAACTAATTACACCTACTCTAAGCCCCCTAATAAAATAACAAAGCCCCCCAAAATAAAAAATTCCCTACCCTATTCTAAAATACAAATATTACAAGCTCTTTTACCTTACCAGCCCTGAACAGGGCCCTTTGCGGGGCATGCCCCAAGAATTTCAGCTCTTTTGCCTGTAAAAAAAAACATACAATACCCCCCCCCCAACATTACAACCCACCACCCACATACCCCTAATCTAACCCAAACCCCCCTTAAATAAACCTAACACTAATCCCCTGAAGATCTTCCTACCTTGTCTTCACCATACCAGGTTCACCGATCCGTCCTGGCTCCAAGATCTTCATCCAACCCAAGTGGGGGTTGGCGATCCATAATCCGGTGCTCCAAAGTCTTCCTCCTATCCGGCAAGAAGAGGACATCCGGACCGGCAAACATCTTCTCCAAGCGGCATCTTCTATCTTCTTCCATCCGATGACGACCGGCTCCATCTTGAAGACCTCCAGCGCGGATCCATCCTCTTCTTCCGACGACTAGACGACGAATGACGGTTCCTTTAAGGGACGTCATCCAAGATGGCGTCCCTCGAATTCCGATTGGCTGATAGGATTCTATCAGCCAATCGGAATTAAGGTAGGAATTTTCTGATTGGCTGATGGAATCAGCCAATCAGAATATAGTTCAATCCGATTGGCTGATCCAATCAGCCAATCAGATTGAGCTCGCATTCTATTGGCTGTTCCGATCAGCCAATAGAATGCGAGCTCAATCTGATTGGCTGATTGGATCAGCCAATCGGATTGAACTATATTCTGATTGGCTGATTCCATCAGCCAATCAGAAAATTCCTACCTTAATTCCGATTGGCTGATAGAATCCTATCAGCCAATCGGAATTCGAGGGACGCCATCTTGGATGACGTCCCTTAAAGGAACCGTCATTCGTCGTCTAGTCGTCGGAAGAAGAGGATGGATCCGCGCTGGAGGTCTTCAAGATGGAGCCGGTCGTCATCGGATGGAAGAAGATAGAAGATGCCGCTTGGAGAAGATGTTTGCCGGTCCGGATGTCCTCTTCTTGCCGGATAGGAGGAAGACTTTGGAGCACCGGATTATGGATCGCCAACCCCCACTTGGGTTGGATGAAGATCTTGGAGCCAGGACGGATCGGTGAACCTGGTATGGTGAAGACAAGGTAGGAAGATCTTCAGGGGATTAGTGTTAGGTTTATTTAAGGGGGGTTTGGGTTAGATTAGGGGTATGTGGGTGGTGGGTTGTAATGTTGGGGGGGGGGTATTGTATGTTTTTTTTTACAGGCAAAAGAGCTGAAATTCTTGGGGCATGCCCCGCAAAGGGCCCTGTTCAGGGCTGGTAAGGTAAAAGAGCTTGTAATATTTGTATTTTAGAATAGGGTAGGGAATTTTTTATTTTGGGGGGCTTTGTTATTTTATTAGGGGGCTTAGAGTAGGTGTAATTAGTTTAAAATTGTTGTAATATTTTTCTTATGTTTGTAAATATTTTATTATTTTCTGTAACTTAGTTCTTTTTTATTTTTTGTACTTTAGATAGTTTATTTAATTGTATTTATTTGTAGCAATTGTGTTTAATTAATTTATTGATAGTGTAGTGTTAGGTTAATTGTAGGTAATTGTAGGTAGTTTATTTAATTATTTTATTGATAGGGTAGTGTTAGGTTTAATTATATCTTAGGTTAGGATTTATTTTACAGGTAAATTTGTTATTATTTTAACTAGGTAACTATTAAATAGTTCTTAACTATTTAATAGCTATTGTACCTGGTTAAAATAATTACAAAGTTGCCTGTAAAATAAATATTAATCCTAAAATAGCTATAATATAATTATAATTTATATTGTAGCTATATTAGGATGTATTTTACAGGTAAGTATTTAGCTTTAAATAGGAATTATTTATTTAATAAGAGTTAATTTATTTCGTTAGATAAAAATTATATTTAACTTAGGGGGGTGTTAGTGTTAGGGTTAGACTTAGCTTTAGGGGTTAATACATTTATTAGAATAGCGGTGAGCTCCGGTCGGCAGATTAGGGGTTAATAATTGAAGGTAGGTGTCGGCGATGTTAGGGAGGGCAGATTAGGGGTTAATACTATTTATGATAGGGTTAGTGAGGCGGATTAGGGGTTAATAACTTTATTATAGTAGCGCTCAGGTCCGCTCGGCAGATTAGGGGTTAATAAGTGTAGGTAGGTGTCGGCGACGTTGAGGGGGGCAGATTAGGGGTTAATAAATATAACATAGGGGTCGGCGATGTTAGGGGTAGCAGATTAGGGGTACATAGGGATAACGTAGGTGGCGGCGATTTGCGGTCGGAAGATTAGGGGTTAATTATTTTAAGTAGCTTGCGGCGACGTTGTGGGGGGCAAGTTAGGGGTTAATAGATATAATACAGGGGTCGGCGGTGTTAGGGGCAGCAGATTAGGGGTACATAAGTATAACGTAGGTGGCGGTCGGCAGATTAGGGGTTAAAAATTTTAATCGAGTGGCGGCGATGTGGGGGGGCCTCGGTTTAGGGGTACATAGGTAGTTTATGGGTGTTAGTGTACTTTAGGGTACAGTAGTTAAGAGCTTTATAAACCGGCGTTAGCCAGAAAGCTCTTAACTCCTGCTATTTTCAGGCGGCTGGAATCTTGTCGTTAGAGCTCTAACGCTCACTGCAGAAACGACTCTAAATACCGGCGTTAGGAAGATCCCATTGAAAAGATAGGCTACGCAAATGGCGTAGGGGGATCTGCGGTATGGAAAAGTCGCGGCTGAAAAGTGAGCGTTAGACCCTTTAATCACTGACTCCAAATACCAGCGGGCGGCCAAAACCAGCGTTAGGAGCCTCTAACGCTGGTTTTGACGGCTACCGCCGAACTCTAAATCTAGGCCTTAATGTCTTAAAGGATAAAGAAGGAAGATACTAAATTATTAGGCTTACTATTCAAAATGAAGAATATTATATATATTTGCGGCCCAAATATTATATATATTTACGGCCCAAACAATCCCAATGAAAGATTTTGGAATTTGTTAGTAAAAAACATGTTTAAATTTTCTAAAGCCAAAATATTATTGCTAGGAGATTTTAATGTTACTCCTAACTCATATTTGGATAGAAGGAAAATGGGGATTGATAGTATTAAAATTCAATATAAAACTTCTCAACTTCATTTTGAAAAAAAGATTTTCAATCTACTCAATGAGTCATTGAACTTGGTTGATATATGGAAGGTTGCTAAATCCTAATAGTCTGGAATATACGTGTTGTTCAAAATCACATAATACTCTCTGAAGGCTGGATTTGTTTCTTATTTCTGAATCACTGGTTTCTAAAGTTGAGAAATGTAATATTCTTGACTTTGCTTTGTCGGACCATGCTCCGGTGATTTTACCACTTACAGAGAAAATAAAGTTCACATTCAATTCCTTTTTCTTTCCTACATACCTACGAGACTCTGTCAAATTCAAAAAATGTCTAAGTACTGCCTGGGTAGAATTTAAGGTGTTTAATAACCATTGTAGAGATAATGCTCAATTATTCTGGGAGACTGCTAAAGTTTATTTAAAAGCAGAAATTAATACTTAAGTGGCAAGTTTAAAAAAGGAGAAGTCAAGGAAGGATAAAGATCTGTCAGATAAAGTGAGGGAGGCATATATATTGTATTTAGAAAATCCTAGTAAGGTTAATACAGATAACTATTTTCTGTATAGGAAAGAAAGAGAGCTATTCCTCATGGGAGAGGCACAGGAACTTTTATATAAAAACGCAGCTAGATTTTCAAAATTTGGTAATAAAGTAGGCAAACTTATGGCCTCAATGTTTAAGAGGCAAACCAGGAGGAAACCAGTGGCAGCTTTGAAAGTAAAAGATATAATCTATACAGAACAAGAGCAAATCTTGCAATTATTTCATAGCTTTTACACTGATCTATATACATCTCAGTGCCCAGACTTAGAAAATATAAAAAAATTATTGGATAATGTTACATTTTCTAAGGTTTCAGATTTGGATTGCGAAGCATTGAATCAACCAATAACCGAAAATTAGGTCCAAAGAACAATTAGCTCTATGGCTAGAGGGAAAACTCCAGGCCCGGATAATTTACCTCTTGAGTTCTACCAAATTATGCGTGTAGAAATTGGTCCTGTTCTGACTGATCTTTATAATGCTTACTTTAGAACAAATCACAAAACATCTGAAAGCTTTAAAAGAGCCAATATTATTTTAATTCCTAATAATAATAAAGACCCCTCAGACATTACCTCATACAGACCTATCTCCCTGCTTGGTCTTGACTATAAAATTTTAATGAAGATCTTGGCCGAAAGGCTGAAACCAATATTACCAAACATTGTTCATCAGGACCAGGCAGGGTTTATTATTGGAAGGGCTTCAGAGGTTAACATAAGAAAAATTCTACACGTAATCTGTCGGTATGGGGGGGACCGCTCTGCTCTGCCCGAGGCCTTCCTGTTATCTTTGGATGCAGAGAAGGCCTTTGACAGGGTGGAGTTGCCCTTCCTACTGCAGGTCTTGGAGAGGTTTGGGTTTGTAGGGCAATTTAAGGACTTCATTACAAATGTTTATTCAGATATCAAAGCTTATATACTGATTAACAATGGTATTTCAGATTCCTTTTTTTTTACAAGAGGAACCCGACAGGGTTGCCCCATGTCTCCCTTATTGTTTGATTTGATAATAGAGCCCTTAGCTATTAGACTGAGAGAATTGCTGACTGGAATTAACATAGGTAAGGTGACATTTAAAACTGTTTTATTTGCGGATGATCTTTTGCTATTTGTAGCCAACCCAAGGAATCAGATTGATGAGATTGTGAACCTTTTGGATCAGTACAGCATAGTTTCAGGTTATAAAACTAACTTTACAAAATCTAAAATTCTTTGGCTAAAAGAAAATCCTGGGGAGTCTCATCCTTACCAATTTTTAGAAACTAAAACACTGGATTATCTGGGGTTAAAAATCTCTGCCAATATAGTAAATTGGTATAGGGATAACATTTCAACAATTTGGGGGGATAGTAGAGATAAGCTGAAAACTTGGGCAACATTCCCAGTTTCCTTAACAGGTAAAGTAGCCCTCTTTAAAATGTTTATTATTCTGAAAATTCTCTACACATTGAGGATGTTTCCTTTTTTGATCAAGAAAATTGATTTATGGCGCTTTAACCAATCACTGAGGTATTTCTTATGGAGTGGGAGGAAAGCAAGAATTAAACTTGCTAAGCTATATCAACCATATTGTAAAGGAGGGATGGCCCTATCAAATCTAGAATGGTATAACCACGCTTCTATCTTGCGTTTACCTCTGGACTGGCTGCTACGGTCTTTTATATATTCAGACGAGTCCTTAGAAAACCAGGTTTGCTCCCTGTTCTCTTTGAATTTTGTTATTTTTGCATCAAATAAAGATTTGGGGGGAAATATTTCTGAGCATCCCTTATATAGGGACATACTATGGGTTTGGAGAAATTTATCTAAACGTCTGGGAATAGTGCAAAATATTTCTAAATGGCTAACAATAAGGGGAAATGGCTACTTCCCGTTGGACAACATGGTGGACATCTTTGAAATATGGTCGCCATCTAAAGCACTGATCGTGAGGGATTTTTATGACCATAAGTCCGATAATTTATATACTTTTGGCAAATTTAAAAAAAAATTCCCAGCAGTACAAAGAAAACATATATTTTATTTCCTACAGATAAAAAGTTATATTTTCAGTTTAATAAGGATTTTCCCCCAAATATGGGTGGACCACCCATTTATTGACTCCATAAAAACAGGGAAGGGGTCATTGTCCTTAATTTATAAGTTTCTTCTGTCTATAGAAGAAAGTTCTGCAATACAGGATCTAATGTCTTATTGGACAAAAATGGTAGATCTAGTGGACTTAGATAAAGTATTGTTGAATAGTCTAAAAAAACTCAGACTTTTTTCCTCATCATATTGTAGAGAAACACAATTTAGAGTGGTGCATAGGAACTACTTAACCCCACGTAGAATTGCTAAATGGAACAAAAAGGTGTCTAATATTTGCCCTAAATGTTTTCAGGATCCAGATTTAGGCCATCTGTTGTGGGATTGCCCTAAGTTGAAGCAGTTCTGGGCAAGGATGGAATATTTTCTTTCTAACATAGTTAAAGGGAAGGTACAATTGTAAAGGGAATCTGTCCTTTTATTGATGGGTCATATTTCTTGGGATAGAAATGTTAATTTTGTACGCACGGTAATAATAAATGTTAGGACACTTATTTTCAAGAATTGGGTTACCCACAAAGTACCCTCTATTGTGGAAGTAAAAAGACTGTTATAAGATTCAATGATTAAGGCAGCTTATGAATCCAAGCTAGATGGGGTAAGAGGGGATTCCTTTTGTAAGATCTGGAAGGACTTTGTGTGCTCTCAGGGTAGGGATGCTATATTCTATATAGAACAAATTGCTAATATAAAATTGAATTGAGGGAGAGGGGATGGGAGAGAATTTTTTTCTCTCTTAATGATTAAGGATAACTAGGGAACTAGAATAGTTTGTTAGAAAGGATAAAAAGGAGATGAAAGGACTAATTACACACTATTGAATTGGAAGGTCATTGATTATGTTTTTTGATAATTGATCTGATATTTTGACTGTATTATTTGGGAACATTTTGTTTGTTTTGTATGTGTTTTCTTTTGTGTTAAATAAAGATTTAAAAAAATATATATTTCTTCTGTTAAGTGTGATCAGTCCACGGGTCATCATTACTTCTGGGATATTAACTGCTCCCCTACAGGAAGTGCAAGAGGATTCACCCAGCAGAGCTGCATATAGCTCCTCCCCTCTACGTCACTCCCAGTCATTCTCTTGCACCCAGCAACTAGATAGGTCGTGTGAGAGGACTATGGTGATTATACTTAGTTTTATATCTTCAATCAAAAGTTTGTTATTTTAAAATAGCACCGGAGTGTGTTATTACCTCTCTGGCAGAGTTTGAGGAAGAATCTACCAGAGTTTTGCTATGATTTTAGCCGGAGTAGTTAAGATCATATTGCTGTTCTCGGCCATCTGAGGAGTGAGGTAAACTTCAGATCAGGGGACAGCGGGCAGATGAATCTGCATAGAGGTATGTAGCAGTTTTTATTTTCTGACAATGGAATTGATGAGAAAATCCTGCCATACCGATATAATGTCATGTATGTATACTTTACACTTCAGTATTCTGGGAGAATGGTACTTCACTAGAATTACACTGTAAGAAGGACATAAAGCTGTTTAATAACTAGAGATTATGTTTAACGTTTTTGCTGGAATGTAAAATCGTTTTCATTTGCTGAGGTACTGAGTGAATAAATGTTTGGGCACCATTTTTCCACTTGGCAGTTGCTTAAATCTGTTTTTTCTGTCAGTTTCTGTTCTCCCTCACTGCTGTGTGTGTGGGGGAGGGGCGCTTTTACTATGCATCAAATATTTCAGTCAGCAACTCATTGTATTCCCTGCATGATCTGGTTCATCTCTACAGAGCTCAGGGGTCTTCAAAACTTATTTTGAGGGAGGTAATTTCTCTCAGCAGAGCTGTGAGAATTATAGTTTGACTGAAATAAAAACTTTTATTCTGTAATTTGTTTCCTGCTTTCAGAAATTGTTATCTTTGCTAATGGGATTAAACCTTTGCTAAAGTTGTGTTGTTTACAAGGATTGAGGCTATAACTGTTTCAATTTATTAATTTTTAACTGTCATAGATCTTCTGTGCTTCTTAAAGGCACAGTACGTTTTAATATTATTCTATTTGAATTGTATTTCCAAGTTGCAAGTTTATTTGCTAGTGTGTTAAACATGTCTGATTCAGAAGATGATACCTGTGTCATTTGTTGCAATGCCAAAGTGGAGCCCAATAGAAATTTATGTACTAACTGTATTGATGCTACTTTAAATAAAAATCAATCTGTACAAATTGAACAAATTTCACCAAACAACGAGGGGAGAGTTATGCCGACTAACTCGCCTCACGTGTCAGTACCTACATCTCCCGCTCAGAGGGAGGTGCGTGATATTGTAGCGCCGAGTACAGCTGGGCGGCCATTACAAATCACATTACAGGATATGGCTACTGTTATGACTGAAGTTTTGGCTAAATTACCAGAACTAAAAGGTAAGCGTGATCACTCTGGGGTGAGAACAGAGTGCGCTGATAATATTAGGGCCATGTCAGACACTGCGTCACAGGTGGCAGAACATGAGGACGGAGAACTTCATTCTGTGGGTGACGGTTCTGATCCAAACAGACTGGATTCAGATATTTCAAATTTTAAATTTAAACTGGAAAACCTCCGTGTATTACTAGGGGAGGTGTTAGCGGCTCTGAATGATTGTAACACAGTTGCAATACCAGAGAAAATGTGTAGGTTGGATAAATATTTTGCGGTACCGACGAGTACTGAGGTTTTTCCTATACCTAAGAGACTTACTGAAATTGTTACTAAGGAGTGGGATAGACCCGGTGTGCCGTTCTCACCCCCTCCGATATTTAGAAAAATGTTTCCAATAGACGCCACCACAAGGGACTTATGGCAAACGGTCCCTAAGGTGGAGGGAGCAGTTTCTACTTTAGCTAAGCGTACCACTATCCCGGTGGAGGATAGCTGTGCTTTTTCAGATCCAATGGATAAAAAGTTAGAGGGTTACCTTAAGAAAATGTTTGTTCAACAAGGTTTTATATTGCAACCCCTTGCATGCATTGCGCCGATCACGGCTGCAGCGGCATTCTGGATTGAGTCTCTGGAAGAGAACATTGGTTCAGCTACTCTGGACGACATTACGGACAGGCTTAGAGTCCTTAAACTAGCTAATTCATTCATTTCGGAGGCCGTAGTACATCTTACTAAACTTACGGCGAAGAATTCAGGATTCGCCATTCAGGCACGCAGGGCGCTGTGGCTAAAATCCTGGTCAGCTGATGTTACTTCTAAGTCTAAATTGCTTAATATACCTTTCAAAGGGCAGACCTTATTCGGGCCCGGGTTGAAAGAGATTATCGCTGACATTACAGGAGGTAAAGGCCATGCCCTGCCTCAGGACAAAGCCAAAGCCAAGACTAGACAGTCTAGTTTTCGTTCCTTTCGTAATTTCAAAGCAGGAGCAGCATCAACTTCCTCTGCACCAAAACAGGAAGGAGCTGTTGCTCGCTACAGACAAGGCTGGAAACCTAACCAGTCCTGGAACAAGGGCAAGCAGACTAGGAAACCTGCTGCTGCCCCCAAAACAGCATGAATTGAGGGCCCCCGATCCGGGATCGGATCTAGTGGGGGGCAGACTTTCTCTCTTCGCCCAGGCTTGGGCAAGAGATGTTCAGGATCCCTGGGCGCTAGAGATAATATCTCAGGGATACCTTCTGGACTTCAAATACTCTCCTCCAAGAGAGAGATTTCATCTGTCAAGATTGTCAACAATCCAGACAAAGAAAGAGGCTTTTCTACGCTGCGTACAAGAGCTCTTGTTAATGGGAGTAATCCATCCAGTTCCACGATCGGAACAGGGACAGGGGTTTTACTCAAATCTGTTTGTGGTTCCCAAAAAAGAGGGAACTTTCAGACCAATCCTGGACTTAAAGATCCTAAACAAATTCCTAAGAGTTCCATCGTTCAAGATGGAGACTATTCGGACAATTTTACCTATGATCCAAGAGGGTCAGTACATGACCACTGTAGATTTAAAAGATGCTTACCTGCACATACCGATTCACAAAGATCATTACCGGTACCTAAGGTTTGCCTTCCTAGACAGGCATTACCAGTTTGTGGCTCTTCCATTCGGATTGGCTACAGCGCCAAGAATCTTCACAAAGGTTCTGGGTGCTCTTCTGGCGGTACTAAGACCGCGGGGAATCTCGGTAGCTCCATACCTAGACGACATTCTGATACAAGCTTCAAGCTTTCAAACTGCCAAATCTCATACAGAGTTAGTGCTGGCATTTCTAAGGTCACATGGATGGAAGGTGAACGAAAAGAAAAGTTCACTCGTTCCACTCACAAGAGTTCCCTTCCTGGGGACTCTTATAGATTCTGTAGAAATGAAGATTTACCTGACAGAGGACAGGCTATCAAGACTTCAAAGTGCTTGCCGCACTCTTCATTCCATTCAACACCCGTCAGTGGCTCAATGTATGGAGGTAATCGGCTTAATGGTAGCGGCAATGGACATAGTACCCTTTGCACGCTTACACCTCAGACCACTGCAACTGTGCATGCTAGGTCAGTGGAATGGGGATTACTCAGACTTATCCCCTTCTCTGAATCTGGATCAAGAGACCAGAAATTCTCTTCTATGGTGGCTTTCTCGGCCACACCTGTCCAGGGGGATGCCATTCAGCAGACCAGACTGGACAATTGTAACAACAGACGCCAGCCTTCTAGGTTGGGGTGCCGTCTGGAATTCCCTGAAGGCTCAGGGACTATGGAGTCAGGAGGAGAGTCTCCTGCCAATAAACATTCTGGAATTGAGAGCAGTTCTCAATGCCCTCCTGGCTTGGCCCCAGTTGACAACTCGGGGGTTCATCAGGTTTCAGTCGGACAACATCACGACTGTAGCTTACATCAACCATCAGGGAGGGACAAGAAGCTCCCTAGCTATGATGGAAGTATCAAAGATAATTCGCTGGGCAGAGTCTCACTCTTGCCACCTGTCAGCAATCCACATCCCGGGAGTGGAGAACTGGGAGGCGGATTTCTTAAGTCGTCAGACTTTTCATCCGGGGGAGTGGGAACTTCATCCGGAGGTCTTTGCCCAAATACTTCGACGTTGGGGCAAACCAGAGATAGATCTCATGGCGTCTCGACAGAACGCCAAGCTTCCTCGTTACGGGTCCAGATCCAGGGATCCAGGAGCAGTCCTGATAGATGCTCTGACAGCACCTTGGGACTTCAGGATGGCTTACGTGTTTCCACCCTTCCCGTTGCTTCCTCGATTGATAGCCAGAATCAAACAAGAGAGAGCATCAGTGATTCTAATAGCACCTGCGTGGCCACGCAGGACTTGGTATGCAGACCTGGTGGACATGTCATCCTGTCCGCCTTGGTCTCTACCTCTGAAACAGGACCTTCTGATACAGGGTCCCTTCAAACATCAAAATCTAACTTCTCTGAAGCTGACTGCTTGGAAATTGAACGCTTAATTTTATCAAGACGTGGGTTTTCTGAGTCAGTTATTAGTACCTTAATACAGACTAGGAAACCTGTTACCAGAAAGATTTACCATAAGATATGGCGTAAATACCTACATTGGTGTGAATCCAAAGGTTACTCTTGGAGTAAGGTTAGGATTCCTAGGATATTGTCTTTTCTACAAGAAGGTTTAGAAAAGGGTTTTTCTGCTAGTTCATTAAAGGGACAGATCTCAGCTCTGTCCATTCTGTTACACAAACGTCTGTCAGAAGTTCCTGACGTCCAGGCTTTTTGTCAGGCTTTGGCCAGGATTAAGCCTGTGTTTAAAACTGTTGCTCCACCATGGAGTTTAAACCTTGTTCTTAATGTTTTACAGGGCGTTCCGTTTGAACCCCTTCATTCCATTGATATAAAGTTGTTATCTTGGAAAGTTCTATTTTTAATGGCTATTTCCTCGGCTCGAAGAGTCTCTGAATTATCAGCCTTACATTGTGATTCTCCTTATTTGATTTTTCATTCGGATAAGGTAGTCCTGCGTACTAAACCTGGGTTCTTACCTAAGGTAGTTACTAACAGGAATATCAATCAAGAGATTGTTGTTCCTTCTTTATGCCCAAATCCTTCTTCAAAGAAGGAACGTCTTCTGCACAACCTGGATGTAGTCCGGGCTCTAAAATTTTACTTGCAGGCAACTAAGGAATTCCGACAAACGTCTTCTCTGTTTGTCATTTACTCTGGGCAGAGGAGAGGTCAAAAAGCTTCCGCTACCTCTCTTTCTTTTTGGCTTCGTAGCATAATTCGTTTAGCTTATGAGACTGCTGGACAGCAGCCCCCTGAAAGAATTACAGCTCATTCTACTAGAGCTGTGGCTTCCACTTGGGCCTTCAAGAATGAGGCCTCTGTTGAACAGATTTGCAAGGCTGCAACTTGGTCTTCGCTTCATACTTTTTCCAAATTTTACAAGTTTGACACCTTTGCTTCATCGGAGGCTATTTTTGGGAGAAAGGTTCTTCAGGCAGTGGTTCCTTCTGTATAAAGAGTCTGCCTATCCCTCCCGTCATCCGTGTACTTTTGCTTTGGTATTGGTATCCCAGAAGTAATGATGACCTGTGGACTGATCACACTTAACAGAAGAAAACATAATTTATGCTTACCTGATAAATTCCTTTCTTCTGTAGTGTGATCAGTCCACGGCCCGCCCTGTTTTTAAGGCAGGTAAATATTTTTTAATTTATACTCCAGTCACCACTTCACCCTTGGCTTTTCCTTTCTCGTTGGTCCTTGGTCGAATGACTGGGAGTGACGTAGAGGGGAGGAGCTATATGCAGCTCTGCTGGGTGAATCCTCTTGCACTTCCTGTAGGGAGCAGTTAATATCCCAGAAGTAATGATGACCCGTGGACTGATCACACTACAGAAGAAAGGAATTTATCAGGTAAGCATAAATTATGTTATTTAATTGCACAGCACTTCACAGAAGACTCCTATAAAGATATTTTCAATCTCATATTCAAATGGAAATAATACTATGAAGAAATATTTTAGTTGTTAATTGTGATAAAACAAGATGGTTACCCTTTTGTAGTTGCACAAAGGAGAAGAAAGATGAGATAATCAACATATCCTATATGAATGCTTGTTTGAAAGTGGGGAGAGGTGTAAGAATGAGAAATGTCCCCTTGAAATTGGCTGAGGAGGTAAGATAGGGCAGAATTACCAGGAGTTTGCTCAGCGATCAATTTGTTCTTCTGCATGATTTATGGTTGTCAGCTGCCACATTACAATAAAGCAGAGTGAGATAAACTTCTGTGTGACAATAGAGTGATACAAATGAGACCATACATCACCACCCGGTCAACAGAGGACTTTGGAGGGACTAGACAATATAGGTGTTGCTGCCTCAAAGGTCAGTATGTAATGGTATTTTGTGTTGTATGTGTCTGCAATAGTGTCAGTAATTAGACTACGGCCATATCCGTCTCTCAGCACCACTAAACAGAAAACAGTTCCACAATTCTCATTAGGTAATTAAGCAGGTGTATTTGTAGCACTTATTTACATTAAGCAGTATATACTGTGAAACCTTGACTTGTAGACTGAATCAATTGGTGTGATAGCTATAGGAAGTTAAATACGGACAACTATTATGTTCTACACAAATCTGCTTTTTAATAGCTCAGCTTGCATAATTAATATATTGTTCTAGTTCTCCCTTGGTGCTAATGGGTTAAGGGTTACTCCATAGATTGCTGCCGGAGGAAAGTTGTTTATTTAACTAATTTCTAACAGCCGGGGCTTGATTTCTTTAAGCTCTTTATCCTACTTTTAAATTGTTTAATAAATATAAATTGTTTAATAAATATTTTGTTCATTATTGGTTTGTCTTTTTTGGAGCCAAGAAACAGGACCTAGTCAACATAAAGCACATACATAATATGCTGTTTATAATAATTTCATTAATCTGCCTAGAGTCTGCCCTGTAAATATATGCTACACATACAAAATCTGCTGTTTAATAAATCACACGCTCAAATTTGTTACAACATGTAATTATAGTATTAGTAACTCCCACAAAAGGGACGCTGGGTCATGTGACTATTACTGCTGACTCACTCAGAAGAGCTCTGCTGGTACTGAGCTGTTCTTGAACTATGTGTTTAACCCCTTTTGTGTGTAGGGCTTAAATACAGAGTTGCAGGGTCGCTAGTTTTAAAATGACTTATTCTAACAAATTAGTGCATGTAATTGTTTCACAATAATTGTCTTTTTAGCAAAATATATTTGAAGAAGAACCCATCCTTAATAACATATGCCCTGCCTAGAAGTTACTTAGGGATAGGCTGAAAGACCAAAGCTGAAGAGAAGAAACAAAGCTGAAGAAAACTAAGGAGTTCTAAATTATGTAAAATGCAATTTCTTTCAACAGGTGGTGAGAGTCCACAATCCTTTACTCTTCCCTACCACTAGGAGAAGGCAAAGATTCACAAACCCCAAGAGCTCTATAAAACCCCTCCCACCTCACAGGTACCCCAGTCTTGTCTTTGCCTCTGCTGGAGGAAGGTGAAGAATCAAGATGTGCATATGATTCATCAGTGGGAGGGGTTTTTCAGTCTATGTTTAGGGATGGATATACATGGGGTATGGTTAGTTGCTCCTTTTTTCACCTAATCAGAAAATTTGTCACAGACCTTCTATAAATGGTCACAGGGGCTTGTCTTTTAACTCCTTCTATGGATCTTCAATATACTCCTATTCGATAACCTCTGCTAATATGTTTCAGTACTAGTTTAGTTCAACAGAGGGCTTCGTGGGACAAGACAGCATAGCTGTTGCTGCCTCAAAGGTCAGTATGTAATGGTATTTTGTGTTGTATGTGTCTGTGTAACCCACACCTGCAATAGTGTCAGTAATTAGACTACGCCATATCCATCTCTCAGCACCACTAAACAGAAAACAGTTCCACACCGGATTGTTTTTCCTACAAAGAAGGAAGTTTCTCCGGTCTTGCAGTCAGGTAGGCACCTCAGTAGAGCTGCTGAGGTGTAGGGGTGTCATTTGCTTTTAGTTCAAGGGAGTATGTTTTTTACATTCAAAGTAAAAAAAGTTACACGTTTAAATTTAAAGAGACATTTTTTCACTTTATTTATTTATTTTTTTTACAAATTTGAGGTTTTTATTTGATAATTATCTAATTGTGAACCAGTATGGACCAAGGGGCCTTGCAAGATGTTACTTGCTCCTTGTGTTTTGATGCCAATGTGGAACCACCAATCCCTTTCTGTCAGTGACGTGCAGTGATGTCAGAGGCTGGTGAGGCAGTGGCTAGGATACGCCTTCATTCTTTAGATATCCTTTGTTGAAGAAATAGCAATGCACATGGGTGAGCCAATCACATGTGGTATCTATGTGCAGCCACCAATCAGCAGCTACTGAGCATATTTAGATATGATTTTCAACAAAGGATATCAAAAGAATGAAAAAAATAGATATTAGATGTAAATTGGAAAGTTATTTAAATTTGCATATGGGATTGATATGGGTTTCATGTCCCTTTAAATGGTGTCTTGGAAAACTGGTCAACTTAGTAAACATCTGATTTTAGTCTAAAAGGATTGTAACAGAAACTCTTGCCAGATAACACAAGGCTTGCTCTGATTATGAGATCTAGAAATCCATGCCCATTAAAATATGTTTAATGCTTATAGATTCTTTCATTATGCAGTAAATATAAAAATGTCTTGATCCAGTGGCGGCTGGTGAAATTTAAAGATGGTGGGGCGCTTTGCCTCACCCCTTTAAATAAAGCCACACCATCAGGTGGCACTATCAATTCATTAATTAAATAAATAAAAGGTAGACAGAAACACAGAAAAGCATTCGGGGGGAGAGGGAGAGACAGACGGGGGAGAGAGACACAGAGGGTTAGAGAGAGAGAGAAAGAGAGACAATCACACACAGAGGGGTTAGAGAGAGAGAGAAAGAGAGAGAGACACAATCACACACAGAGGGTTAGAGAGAGAGAAAGAGAGAGAGAGAGACACAATCACACACAGAGGGTTAGAGAGAGAAAGAGAGAGACACACACAATCACACACAGAGGGTTAGAGAGAGAGAAATAAAGAGAGAGAGAGAGACAATCACACACAGAGGGTTAGAGAGAGAGAAAGAGAGAGAGACACAATGATTCAATCACATACAGAGGGTTAGAGAAAGAGAGACACAATCACACACAGAGGGTTAGAGAGAGAGAGAGAAAGAAAGAGACACAATCACACACAGAGGGTTAGAGAGACCGCGAGAGACACAATCACACACAGAGGGTTAGAGAGAGAGCGAGAGACACAATCACACACAGAGGGTTAGAGAGAGAGAGAGAAAGAGAGAGACACAATCACACACAGAGGGTTAGAGAGAGACACAATCACACACAGAGGGTTAGAGAGAGAGAAAGAGAGAGAGACACAATCACACACAGAGGGTTAGAGAGAGAGAGAAAGAAAGAGAGAGAGAGAGACACAATCACACACAGAGGGTTAGAGAGAAAGAGAGAGAGAGAGAGACACAATCACACACAGAGGGTTAGAGAGAGCGCGAGAGACACAATCACACACAGAGGGTTAGAGAGAGAGCGAGAGACACAATCACACACAGAGGGTTAGAGAGAGAGAGAGAAAGAGAGAGACACAATCACACACAGAGGGTTAGAGAGAGAGAAAGAGAGAGAGAGAGAGACAATCACACACAGAGGGTTAGAGAGAGAGAAAGAGAGAGAGAGACACAATCACACACAGAGGGTTAGAGAGAGAGAAAGAGAGAGAGAGACACAATAACACACAGAGGGTTAGAGAGAGAAAGAAAGAGAGAGAGAGAGAGACACAATCACACACAGGGTTAGAGAGAAAGAGAGAGAGAGAGATAGAGAGAGACAATCACACACAGAGGGTTAGAGAGAGAGAGAAAGAGAGACACAATCACACACAGAGGGTTAGAGAGAGACACAATCACACACAGAGGGTTAGAGAGAGACACAATCACACACAGAGGGTTAGAGAGAAAGAGAGAGAGAGAGACACAAACACACACAGAGGGTTAGAGAGAGACACAATCACACACAGAGGGTTAGAGATAGAGAGAGAGAGAGACACAATCACACACAGAGGGTTAGAGAGATACACAATCACACACAGAGGGTTAGAGAGAGACACAATCACACACAGAGGGTGAGAGAGAGAGAGAGAGACACACAATCACACACAGAGGGTTAGAGAGACACATAAGGGATGAGAGATTCTGAGGGGGAGGAAGAGAGACAGAGAGAGAAAGAGACCATGGGGGAGAACAACACATAAGGAGAGAGATGGATAGAGAGAGACACACACACACACATACAAGGGGGGGGGGGGAGAGGGACCACTGCATTTTTAAGTAATAAAACAGCAAAGCTACAGAGACTAAGTGAGACTATAACTAAATGAGACCATACATTAGTGTGCAGTACAGAGGCAAGCTGCTAAGTTAGTGGGTGTAAAGTTTGAGTAAACAAAATACAAAAACGATCCTTTGCTGTAAAAGAGTAAAAAAACACTAAACCACATTCATTAAATTATCATTTTCACTAACAGAATCTTTCAGTAAAATCTTACTTTAATAAGATGTGGCTGAAACACTGCTCTCTGTGCCTCTCTCTTCCTGCTCTGTAAGGATTCAGGAAGTGACAGTGGCACATTCCACTGCACTTAGAGGGGAAGAACAGAACTATCTTTTTCACTTTAGCAAAGCTAGCAGGTTCACAGGACAGCAACAAAATAAATTAAAGTTGTTTTTTTCCGTTTTTGTTTTATTTTATATCATTTAACATCCAGCCCCAACTTTAAGTTCCATTTACTAATGCCTCTCACTGGATTGGTTCAGCCCAAATAGGACTGCCTCAAATAAGCAGTTAATGGGCCATGCAATGATCTTAACCACTTTCATCCAGTAGATGGCACAGCATGTTGTGTAATGGTGGGCAGACCTGCTTGTGCCTCTTCATTGCACAACATATAGCTGTGAAAAAAAAAAATGCTGGGGAAAAAAAAATACAATTTTTTTTTTTTTTAAAGTCAATAAAAAAATATATATTTTTGCCCAAATGAGAGGTGAAGCACTGCCTCACCTGCCTCTAGTGACTGCACATCACTGCTTTCTGTTCCTCATGTATTGAGAGGACTTTAAATTATAGGGAAAAGATTTTTTTCTGAGCCAACCTCTTCTAAAGCGGATGTTGTCCAGGAGTCTTCTGTTGAGGTTCAATATATGCCACAGCTTTCTTCTCAAACGTCCCAAATTTTACCGCCCTCACATGCAGTGCCCTGCGTTTCCTCTCAAACTCCCGCTGGAGACATCACTTCTCTTATGTCTTCTACAATTTAAGATGCGTTGTCTGCTTTTCAAATGTTGCAGGGAAAGCGTAAGAGGAAAATCAGACATTCAGTTAGCGAGGTTTCTGACGCAGTTATTGCTATTTCAGAGGTCCCCTCCCAGAAGCCTGAAGAGGAAGATACTGTAGTAGCATCTGAAGGTGAAATTTCAGATTCGGACAGTGTAATTCCTCTGGCTGATACTGAAGTGGTATCTTTCAGGTTTAAGCTAGAACACCTCCGTCTGTTACTTAAGGAGGTTTTAGCTACATTGGACGACAGCGACTCCATGGTAGTTGTTGTTCATAAAAAGTCCAGTAAGCTGAACAAATATTTCGAGGTTCCTTCCTCGACAGACATGTTTCCAGTCCCAGACCGAGCTTCTGAGATCATTGCTAAAGAGTGGGAGAGACCAGGTATACCTTTTTCTCCATCTCCTATATTTAAAAAGATGTTTCCCATAGCCGACTCTGTTAAGGAGGCTTGGCAAACAGTTCCCAAGGTGGAAGGAGCAGCAAAGATGTTGGGTTTCTCTATTCTAGCTCACAGAGCCTTATGGTTAAAACCTTGGTCTGCGGATGTATCCTCTAAGTCTAAGCTTCTAGCTATTCCTTACAAGGGGAAGACCTTGTTTGGACCTGGCTTCATGGAAATTATCTCTGATATCATGGGAGGTAAAGGTCATCTTCTCCCTCAGGATTAGAGAAACAAACAAAAAGGACGACAGAGTAATTTTCGTTCCTTTCAAAATATCAAGGGAAATTCTTCCTCTAACGCTTCCAAGCAGGAACAGTCTAAATTAACCTGCATGAAGACCCAATCTGTCTTGGAATAAGGGAAAACAATAAAAAAAGCCTGCTATTGAATCAAAGACAGCATGAAGGGCATGCCCCCGATCCGGGACCAGATCTTGTAGGGGGCAGACTTTCCTTCTTCGCTCAGACTTGGGTTCCAGATGTTCAGGATCCCTGGGCAATAGAAATAGTGTCCCAGTGATACAAATTAGAGTTCAAACGTTTTCCTCCCAGAGACAGGTTTCTACTTTCAAGATTATCTGCAGACCAGGCAAAAAGAGAGGCGTTCTTACACTGCATAGGAGACCTCTCCTTCCTGGGAGTGATCATTCCCATTCCAATACAAGAACAGGGTCAGGGTTTTTATTCCAATCTGTTCGTGGTTCCCAAAAAAGAGGGAACCTTCAGATCAATTTTAGATCTCGAGTCTAAACAAATTTCTCAGGGTACCGTCCTTCAAGATGGAAACTATTCGCTCCATTCTTCCCTTGATCCAAGAGGGTCAATTTATGACAACAGTGGATTTAAAGGACGCGTACCTTCATGTTCCTATTCACAGGGATCATCACAAGTTTCTAAGGTTTGCCTTTCTGGACAAACACTTCCAGTTCGTGGCTCTTCCTTTCGGTCTTGCCACAGCTCCCAGAATTTTGATAAAGGTTCTGGGATCACTGTTGGCGGTGCTTCGGTCACGGGGCATTGCAGTGGCACCCTATCTGGATGACATCCTATTTCAGGCACCATCGTTTCAACAAGCAAGATTCCACACGGACATGTGTTTTCCTTCCTGCGATCTCACGGGTGGAAGGTAAATTTGGAAAAGAGTTCTTTAGTCCAAAATACAAGGGTAACTTTCTTGGGAACCATAATAGATTCCCTATCTATGAAGATTTTTCTGATAGAAGGTAATCGGGCTGATGTTGGCGGCAATGGACATCATCCCGTTTGCTCTGTTCCACCTCAGACCTCTCCAGTTAAGCATGCTCAAGCAATGGAACGGAGATTATGTGGATTTGTCTCCTCGAATACTACTGGAGCAGGAGACAAGGGATTCTCTTCAATGGTGGTTGTCTCTGGATCATCTCTTCCAGGGAACCTGCTTTCGCAGACCATCTTGGGTGATTGTGACAACAGACGCCAGCCTTCTAGGGTCGGGAGCAGTCTGGGGCTCCCTAAAGGCTCAGGGAGTTTGGACTCAGTCAGAGTCTGTTCTTCCTATAAACATTCTAGAACTGAGAGCGATCTTCAATGCTCTTCTGGCCTGGCCCCAGTTAGCCTTGGTCCGGTTTATCAGGTTCCAGTCGGACAACATAACTTTAGTGGCTTACATCAATCATCAGGGAGGAACGAGGAGTTCCTTAGTGATGACCGAGGTAGCCAAAATAATTCAGTGGGCAGAAGCCCACTCCTGCTGTCTGTCGGCGATCCACATCCCAGGGGTGGACAACTGGGAGGCGGACTTCCTGAGCAGGCAGACATTTCATCCAGGGGAGTGGGAACTCCATCCGGAAGTGTTCTCCAGCCTGATTCTCAAGTGGGGTCAACCGGAATTAGATCTCATGGCATTCCGACAGAATGCCAAGCTCCCGAGATACGGGTCGAGGTCCAGGGACCCCCAGGCGGAGCTGATAGATGCTCTGGCGGTCCCTTAGACCTTCAGTTTAGCATACCTATTTCCTCCGTTTGCTCTTCTTCCTCGGGTCATTGCTCGAATCAAGCAGGAGAGGGCATCGGTGATCTTCATAGCACCGGTTTGGCCTTGCAGGATTTGGTATGCAGATCTGGTGGACATGTCATCTCTGCCACCTTGGAGACTTCCGTTGAGGAAGGACCTTCTAATACAGGGGCCCTTCCTTCACCCAAATATAGTTTCTCTGAAGCTGACTGCTTGGAGATTGAAAGCTTAATTATACCCAAGCGGGTTTTTCTGACTCGTCATAGAGACCATGATTCAGGCTCTTAAACCTGTAACTAGAAAGATTTACCATAGGATATGGCGTAAATGTCTCTACTGGTGTGAATCCAAGGGCTTCTCATGGAGCAGAGTTAGGATTCCGAGAAGTTTGTCTTTTCTCCAAGAGGGTTTGGAGAAAGGATTATCGACAAGATCCCTAAAGGGTCAAATCTGTGCCTTATCTATTTTGTTACACAAACGTCTGGCAGATGTTCCAGATGTACAATCATTTTGTCAGGCCTTGGTCAGGATCAGGCCTGTGTTCAAACCAGTTACTCCTCCATGGAGTCTGAATTTAGTTCTTAAAGTTCTTCAAGGGGCTCTGTTTGAGCCTATGCATTCCTTAGATATTAAATTGTTATCTTGTAAAGTTTTATTTCTTGTTGCTATTTCTTCTGCTCACAGAGTGTCAGAGCTCTCGGCATTGCAGTATGGGTCCCCTTACCTTATTTTTCATTCTGACAAGGTAGTTTTACATACTAAATTAGGATTTCTTCCTAAACTAGTTTTTGATCGGAACATTAATCAGGAGATTGTTGTTCCTTCTTTCTGTGCTAATCCTACTTCTCAGAAGGAACGGCTTCTGTGCAATTTGGACGTGGTTCATGCTTTAAAGTTTTACCTGCAGGCGACTAAGGATTTTCGTCAGTCTTCTGCATTGTTTGTAGTTTTTTCAGGACAACGTAAGGGACTGAAAGATACGGCTACTTCTCTTTCTTTTTGGCTGAAGAGTATCATACGTTTTGCATATGGTGACTGCTGGACAGCAGCCTCCAGAGAGAGTTACGGCTCATTACACAAAGGCTGTTGCTTCCTCATGGGCATTCAAAAATGAAGCTTCTGTGGAACAGATTTGCAAGGCTGCAACTTGGTCCTCTCTTCACACTTTTTAAAAATTCTACAAATTTGACACTTTTGTCTCGGCTGAGGCCGCTTTTGGGAGAAAGGTTCTTCATGCAGTGGTGCCTTCCGTTTAGGTTCCCATGTCTTGTCCCTCCCGTATCATCTGTGTACTCTAGCTTGGGTATTGATTCCCATTAGTAATTAAGATGATCAGTGGACTCATTGTATCATTAAAAAGAAAAGAAAATGTATGCTTACCTGATAAATTTATTTATTTTTTTATACAATGAGTCCACGGCCCGCCCTGTTTTTGTGAGACAGGTTGTTGGTTTTTATAAACTTCAGACACCTCTGCACCTTGTTACTTCCTTTCTCTCCTTTACTTTGGTCGAATGACTGGGTTGGGAGTGAGGGAAGGTGATATTTAACAGCTTTGCTGTGGTGCTCTTTGCTGCCTCCTGCTGACTAGGAGGTGAATATCCCATTAGTAATTAAGATGATCCATGGAGTCTGGACTCATTGTGTCAAAAAAGAAATAAATTTATCAGGTAAGCATAAATTTTCTTTTTTTAATAGCTCAGCTTGCATAATTAATATATTGTTCTAGTTTTCCCTTGGTGCTAATGGGTTAAGGGTTACTCCATAGATTGCTGCTGGAGGAAAGTTGTTTATTTTATCTAATTTCTAACAGTGGGGGCTTGATTTCTTTAAGCTCTTTATCCTACTTTTAATTTGTTAAATAAATATTTTGTTCAATCTTGGTTTGTCTTTTTTGGAGCCAAGAAACAGGGCCTAGTCATCAGCACATACATACAGTTATAATATAATATAATTTCATTAATCTGCCTAGAGTCTGTCCTGTAAATATATACACGTAAACAAAGTGAAAGGGAACAGTGGATAAGCCCTATTAATGTACGTCTAAAGGTCTAGTATACAATTAAGCAAATGGTCCGTTAGACCACCAAGACAAGTGGCTCCGTAAAGCTATAATTCCCACTTATTGGTCAAAAGTCCTGTATACAGTCACGTTGTTGCCACATGCAAACCACTGGAAAACAAAGCAAAAATGCTGGAAAGTAGGTTACCGTGCTCAGGTGAGACTCAACAGTCAGTGTGATCCCTCGCCAAACGCTATGCGTTGTTCGTTAGGCTTCTGAACCCTGTGCGGACGGACCATAACGATCATCAGCCAATCCTGGGTTGCAGCAACAGTGATGATCCAATGACGTTCCAATGACTGTAGTTGTTACTTGTAGTCATGGTACTCAATTAAATAATTGGGAACAGCGTAACTAATTAACAGCAACCAATATGGTTGCTTTTTAGTATTTTTAAATGAGACAGGTGATCCTAGCACTATTGGCTATGACTACGGCGTAAGCCAGATAGTGCTATGCTCACCCATTTGGATCTTGGTTTCCTTCCATGTATTTTAACGCATATTAATAAATCTTTTGGATTTTATTCAAACTGTCCGACTCCTCTTCTTTGATTTTCTGTAAATATATGCTACACATACAAAATATGCTGTTTAATAAATCACCCGCTCAAATTTGTTACAACATGTAATTATAGCATTAGTAACTCCCACAAAAGGACAGCTGGGTCATGTGACTATTACTGCTGACTCACTCAGAAGAGCTCTGATGGTACAGAGCGGTTCTTGAACTACCCCCTTGGTAGTGTGTAGGACTTAAATACAGAGTTGCAGGGTCGCTAGTTTTAAAATTACATACTCTAACAAATTAGTGCATGTCATTTTTTCACAATAATTGTCTTTTAAGCAAAATATATTTGAAGAAGAACCCATCCTTAATAACATATGCCCTGCCTAGAAGTTGTTTAGGGATAGGCTGAAAAACTCTGAAGAGAAGAACCAAAGCTGAAGAAAACTAAGGAGTTCTAAATGATGTAAAAATGCAATTTCTTTCATACAGGTGGTGAGAGTCCACAATCCATTACTCCTGGGAATTACTCTTCCCTATTACTAGGAAAAGGCAAAGATTCAAAAACCCCAAGAGCTCATAAAACCCCTCCCACCTCACAGGTACCTCAGTCTTGTCTTTTCCTCTGCTGGAGGAAGGTGAAGAATCAAGATGTGCATATGATTCATCAGTGGGAGGGGTTTTTCAGTCTATGTTTATGGATGTACATGGGGTATGGTTAGTGGCTCCTTTTTTCACCTCATCTGAAAATTTGTCACAGACCTTCCATAAATGGTCGCAGGGGCTTGTCTTTTAACTCCTATGGATCTTCAATATACTCCTATTCGATAACCTCTGCTAATATGTTTCAGTACTAGTTTGGCTTTCTACTGGTTTACTGGTAGATGAGTATCTGTTGGTAAGTATCATTTTTATCTATATGACGTTCTATAAACTTATGTGGGCATCTATAGTTATATGTTTATTTATAAATACAGCCTTGGGACAGAATCTATATATGATTCCCTTTTGTTATATTTTTTTGCGTGTATCTTTTTGGCACGCTTAGTTTGAATTTTTCACTGTGCATCGGCCTTCGGGTCTTCTGCATTGGGATAGCATGTCTGAGTTTTTTTTGCGTACTCTGGAGTGTTAGTTTCTTTCCTGTGCTTCAATTTTCAGGTTAATGCACATAAGGTTAGCGCACGTATTCCCTCTGGTACTCACACCTCTGGTTTGGCATGATAACTCTATTATAACAGTTGCGCTTTTGCATGCATCCACCTTATTCAACTGAGTGTTATCCGGGTTTGGATTAGGATTTTCCTTGTCCCTTGCATTATTTTCAGTTTGGCCTAGATCGCTTTGAGTTTGTAAGTTTTATATAGCTTCTTTAGGAGGAGGTAAATTTTCCTTTCCTTGAGAATTTTTTTTAAGGGGATATAATTTATGCTTTTGTAGTTTAATACTCTATTGGAGCTTTCTGATTCTGTCCCTAAATCTACCTTAGAAGTTGAGTTGCATGAACACCTTCCTACCAATATTAAGTGTGTTTATTGTAAAAAAGGATGTTTTTTCTTTCTCCTTTAGCTTATTTATGTGACTCATGTTTAATTATGTTAATGCATTCAGACCAACCTAATGCTGCTTCTAGAGGTATTACTGCTCCTTCTGTTTGTTCTTTACAGGGGAGCTCTAGAAATTTTGCTCCGGGTGTGAAATATCTCATCAAATCTGCAGTTTCTGAAGTGTTAGCAGCTCTCCTGCCTTCAAGTAAGCATAAAAGGCTAGTTCGCAAATTACCTTATACTAGAGCTATATTTCCATAGGCCAGAAAACTGTTGTTTCTTCAAAGGGGGAAGTTTTCTCTAGTGTTGAACCTGATTCATCCTCTTTTTTTATTTAAAGTTGAACATATCCGTACTTACACTTTAGGTGTTAAAGAAGATAAGCCTTCTAATCGTGTAGATTCAGTTTTTAGAACTGTTGCTAAAACCCTTGAGGTTTTTCCTATTCCAGATGCTGTCTCTGAGATAGTTCCTAGGGAATGGTCTAAGTCAGTTAATTCCTTTAATCCTTCTGCTAGACAGCACTTCTATAAAGGACCCTTTAGATAGGAAGCTGGAATCCTTTTTCAGAAGGCCTTTCTTCAAGCAGGGTATTTGTTTAGGCCTGCTATCTCTATTGCTGGTGTAGCTGCTGCTTCTTCATACTGGTTAACTAGTCTTTCAGAACAGTGTTCTAAAGATTCTTCCAGTGAAGATCTTTTGGGTTTATTTAAGAGTGCTAATTTCTTTATTTGTGACTAGTCCTAAAGCCCGTGTACATGGGCCATTTTTTGCAGCACAGTGGTTCCACCCCTTGCTCTCTCCCCTCTCTCTCTTGCTCTCACCCCTCTCTCTCTTGCTCTCTCCCCCCTCTCTTGCTCTCTCTCCCCCCCCCCTTTCTTTTGCTCTCTCTCTCCCCCTTTCTTTTGCTCTCTCTTTCTCCCCCTTTCTTTTGTTCTCTATCTCTCCCCCTTTTCTTTTGCTCTCTCTCCCCCCCTTTCTTTTGCTCTCTCTCTCTCCTCCCCTTTCTTTTTCTCTCTCTCTCTCCCCTTTATTTTGCTCTCACTCTCTCCCCTTTCTTTTGCTCTCTCTCTCTCTCTCCCCCCTTTCTTTTGCTCTCTCTTTCTCCTTTCTTTTGCTGTCTCCCTCCCCTATATTTTGCTATCTCCCTCCCCTCGGTTTTGCTCTCCCTCCCCCTCTCTTTTGCTGTCTCCCTCCCCCTCTCTTTTGCCGTCTCCCTCCCCCCTCTCTTTTGCCGTCTACCTCCCCCCTCTCTTTTGCCGTCTCTCTCCCCCCCTCTCTTTTGCCGTCTCCCTCCCCCCCCTCTCTTTTGCCTTCTCCCTCCCCCCCTCTCTTTAGCTCTCCCCCCTCTTTTGCTCTCCCCTCTTTTGAGCTATCTCTCCCCCCTCCCCCTCCTCTTTTGAGCTATCTCTCCCCCTCCCCTTTTGAGTCATCTCTCCTCCTCCTCTTTTGAGCTATCTCTCCCCCCTCCTCTTTTGAGCTATCTCTCCCCCACTCCCCCTCCTCTTTTGAGCTATCTCTCCCCCCTCCTCTTCTGAGCTATCTCTCCCCCTCTCCCCCTCCTCTTTTGAGCTATCTCTCCCCCCTCCTCTTCTGAGCTATCTCTCCCCTCCTCTTTTGAGCTATCTCTCCCCCATCCTCTTTTGAGCTCCCCCCCCTCTCCCCTACTCTTTTGAGCTCTCCCTCCCCCCTCCTCTTTTGAGCTCTCTCTCCCCCTCCTCTTTTGAGCTATCTCTCCCCCTCCTCTTTTGAGCTCTCTCCCCCTCCCCTCCTCTTTTGAGCTATCCCTCCCCCTTTGAGCTATCTCTCCCCCCTCCTCTTTTGAGCTATCTCTCCCCCCTCCCCCTTTGAGCTATCTCTCCCCCTCCCCTCCTCTTTTGAGCTATCTCTCCCCCTCCCCCCTTGAGCTATCTCTCCCCCCTCCCCGCCTCCTCTTTTGAGCTATCTATCCCCCCTCCCCTCCTCTTTTGAGCTATCTCTCCCCCCTCCCCCTTTGAGCTATCTCTCCCCCCTCCCCCCTCCTCTTTTGAGCTATCTCTCCCCCTTCCTCTTTTGAGCTATCTCTCCCCCCTCCTCTTTTGAGCTATATCTCCCCCTCCTCTTTTGAGCTATCTCTCCCTCCTCCCCCTCCTCTTTTGAGCTATCTCTCCCCCTCCCCCCTCCTCTTTTGAGCTATCTCTCCCCCCTCCTCTTTTGAGCTATCTCTCCCCCCTCCCCCCTCCTCTTTTGAGCTATCTCTCCCCCTCCCCCCCTCCTCTTTTGAGCTATCTCTCCCCCTCCCCCCCTCTTCTTTTGAGCTATCTCTCCCCCCTCCTCCCCTCCTCTTTTGAGCTATCTCTCCCCCTTCCCCCTCCTCTTTTGAGCTATCTCTCCACCTTTCCCCTCCTCTTTTGAGCTATCTCTCGCCCCTTCCCCCTCCTCTTTTGAGCTATCTCTCCCCCCTCCTCTTTTTTTAGCTATCTCTCCTGTACACACGGCCGCGCGTGGCCCGGCCCCTGACAATCCTGCCCCCGCCCCTGACACGCCTGGCCCCACCCCCGACACGCCCACATCATCCCCGGCAAACCCTGTTCTCGGTGGACACAGTTAATGCAGAGAGATGCTTCTAACTGATCCTCATGCACCACTGTAAGGGTCCAGGTCTGGTGCCAGCTGTCAATATAACTCACATGCTGCTGCCTAAACTACGAAGCCACATGTGAATGTAAGCTGATCCTGTGCGCCAGTAGTGAGGATCAGCTTAGTAGCATAGTTAGTGGTGTGTGAGGATCAGCTTACATTCACATGTGGCTCCATAGTTTAGGCAGCAGCACGTGAGTTATATTGACAGCTGGCACCAGACCTGGACCCTTACAGTGGTGCATGAGTAGTTTGTGGTGCGTGAGGATCAGTTAGAAGCATCTCTCTGCATCAACTGTGTCCACCGCGAGAACAGGGTTGGCCACGTGCCACTGTAAGGGTCCAGGTCTGGTGCCAGCTGTCAATCTAAGGCCAGGTGTGTTTGTCCTACTGCGCATGACAGCTTCGGACAAACACACTTGGCCTTTTATAATATAGGATGCTGTATTTGATATTATTAAAATTAATGTCAAAAGCTTCTCCTTGGCAGCCCTTTCTAGAAGAGCTTTATGATTTAAGTCCTGGTCTGCTGGTATGGTGTCTAAATCAAGACTTTTGTCTCTTTCAGGGAAATAAATGGTTTGGTTCTTATTTGTATTCTATCATGATCTCAATGACCGACTCAGAAAAACCATGCTTAGACAGAATTAAGCGTTTAATCTTCAAAGCAGTCAGCTTCAAAGAAACGGGATTTGGATGAAGAAATGGACCCTGAATCAGGAGGTCCTTCCTGAGAGGTAGTCTCCAAGGTGGGAGAGATGACATCTCCACTAGGTCTGCAAACCAGATCCTGCGAGGCCACACAGGGGCTATTAGTATCATCAACATCCTCTCCTGTTTGATACGAGCAATGACTCGTGGAAGGAGAGCAAATGGAGGAAACAGGTAACCTGAAAACCCAAGGAACCGCCAGAGCATCTATCAGAACTGCCTGTGGATCTCTTGAACCGTACCTTGGAAGCTTGGCGTTCTGACAGGACGCCATCAGATCTAACTCCGGCACCCCCCATTTGAGGACTAAGCTGGAAAACACCTCCGGATGGAGTTCCCACTCCCCTGGATGAAAAGTCTGTCTGCTCAGAAAATCCGCTTCCCAGTTCTCCTGGAATGTAGATGGCAGATAGACAGCAATTGTGGGTCTCTGCCCACTGAAGAATCCGAGTAACCTCCTTCATGGCTAAGGAACTCAGAGTTCCTCCCTGTTGATTGATGCAAGCCACATAGGTTATGTTGTCTGACTGGAACCTGATAAACTGGGCTGAGGACTACTGAAACCAAGCCAACAGAGCATTGTAAATCACCCTCAACTCCAAAATGTTGATGGGAAGAGCAGACTCCTCCCGAGTCCAAAGGCCCTGAGCTTTTAACGAGTTCCAGACTGCTCCCCAGCCCAGCAGGAAGGCGTCCGTGGTCACGATCACCCAGGAATGTTTCCAAAAGCATGTGCCATGAGATGGATGTTCCTGAGAAATCCACAACGGGAGAGAATCCCTTGACGACTGATCTAACTCTATTCTCTGAGATAGATCCGCATGGTAACCATTCCATTGTCTGAGCATGCACAACTGGAGAGCTCTCAAATGGAATCAAGCAAAAGGAATGATGTCCATGGAAGCCACCATCAGACCGATTACCTCCATACATTGAGCCACTGAAGGATGAGCAGTAGCCTGAAGAGAGAGGCAAGAGGAAATGATTTTGTTTTTCTCTTGAATTCCAATTTTTAACCCTGGGATACTATGTCCACAGTCCAGGGATCTGGAACATCTCGTATCCAGGCTTGAGAGAACTGAGAAAGTCTGTTCCCCACCTGATCCGATCCCGGATCGGGGGCAAACCCTTCATGCTGATTTGGAATCAGTTGCGGGTTTCTTTGATTGTTTCCCCTTGTTCCAAGACTGATTGGGTTTCCAAGAAGACTTGGATTGTTTCTGTTTGAAGAAGAAGGGTAAGGCTTTCCTCTGAAGTTACGAAAGGAACGAAAATTACTCTGACGTCCTTTAGGCCTATTCTTCTTATCTTTGTCACGCTGCGCCGCTTTAGCCTAGCTAGGGATGCAGCGCAACCTGTATGCTCGTTGCTTGGGGGAGATGGCTCCTCTCTGCGTGAGGCGATGACGTCATCGCCGCACAGTGGCGTATTTAAGTTTTGTGCTGCCCTAGGCACTCAAAATGCTGCTGCCCCCCTATACACTATACAGCTCAATTTGCAGATTTAATTTAATTGAAATAGTGATTGTGACATACCAGCTACATAGTGACACAGAGCAGTGTGCACCGGCAGCATCAATCACACCAGCAGTGAAAGAGTTTGACACAGAGCAGTGTGCACCAGCAGCAGACATCAATCACACTGGCAGTGAGAGAGTGCTGAGTGTCTTTTGTTTATGAGTTCTTCAGATTCCCCATCTGAGCGGCTCACTAAAGCCATGGGGTTGCGTGTTAATTACCCAAATCAATTCACATTAACAAACATGCAATACTAGTTTCCAAGCATCTCTCCTATCATCCTATGGCTCAGTGTAGCGTGCGCCGTTCCTTTGAACTTAACCGTTTGGAGAAGAGATAAACAAGGGGAACTATAAACTTAAGCCAGACTGTGGACAAAAACCAGTATAAGGTAAAGAGTCTGAGAGCCGGAGACCCCTGGTAAGCTACAATTTTCTATTTTAGCGGAGAAACCCTGCAGGTTTCGGATTCTGGGAATAATTACGGATCTTAAGTAATAACATAGTTTTCAGAGTAACCTTTTTATAACAGCTGACTGTATTCTCCTTTTCCATATCTCCTTATTTTCTACACGCAAAGGATTGTTACATATAGGACAATTGTTTTTAAAAAAACCTCTGTTGCTGGACAATTTAATACATTTTTTAAGGCTACAAAAGTATCAGCCGTATTTTGCAGCAAACACTAACGGCTACAAAAAACAATAGCACTTTGTATTGAATACAACATTAACGGCTACAAAAGTAACAGCCACTTTGCATTGACAAAAAGCAATAGCACTTTGTATCGAATACAATATTAACGGCTATAAAAGTAACAGCCATTTTACATTGAATACAGTATTTAAGAAGGCTTATTTTTGTTTTTATCATGTTATAAGTTTTATCTTAGCATACACAGATATTTTTTTTTTTTCCAATTTTTATTTATCATCTCAGGAATTTACATACAAGGAATATTCATACCGTTTCAATACAATAAATCCCCCTAAACATCAGGGGTAGATAAACTATCTTGAGCATTGTTATAATTCGTGAAGTCCTTGAATTTAAGGGGAAATCCGAGAAATTTTCCATTGTCCTTCACAAAGTCTCTCTGAGATCTTTTTTCCTTTTTTAATCAATCAATTCAAAACAATCAACTTAACTATTAACACTAAGCCAACAATTAAACAAACTTCCGATATAGAGCAAATCATCCACACACAGCGCAGGGGTAAACAGAGATCGAAAATATGAATAGTATGAATGAATAGTATGAGACCGTGTCACTTTTCAACCTTTTCCCTCTAAAGGTGTCAATCAAAGTTTAAGTTCCATTCACCTCTTAACCTTGCATTGAGTATATACTCTGTGTTTCTCAGTGGATAGAGGAGCTGAGTTTGCAGCTGTGTAGGCATGGTTTTTATATAGCCCCCCCACTTTTTCATAAAAGTTTGGGTTCTGAGTGTCATGTCACTTACTGAATCATATAGTTCTACTGTGAGCTGATGAATGAGGGATTTTTTAAGTTGTATAGTGGTCGGGATAGATCCCGAATTCCATGCTCCAAACACTAGTCTCCTTGCTAGTAGGATGGTAGTACATATCATTCTACTAAGATGTTTCATACCTTTAGGCAAGTGTAGTAGTAACATAGTCTCATCGTTAATATTTAGTTGGATTTTATAATTACTTTTAAGCCAGTAGGCGATGGAATGCGAATATCTTACCAACCGAGGGCAGCGCCAGATCAGATGAGATAGGTCAGGGTTGTGTTTTTGACATTTAGGGCAGATGTTCTCTATATGTGGTGCCCACCTCTGAAACATTTTCGGCGTGATGTAGGTCTTGTGTAGCAGTCGCATGTGTGAATCCCTGAGGTCCTGTGACAGGGTGCTATGTCTTAGTGTTTCTATGCTAGTCTGGATTATCTTATTTTCAAGTGGTTTTTCCAGCGAGGAGGCCCATGATTGTGTAATGCTTTCTAAAGTTCGTGTGTTGTTAGGCTCCAGTAGCATTCTGTATATTGGGGAGATTGAGAAAATCCCTTGTGAAAACAGTGAGACCATTTGTTCAATAGGTCGCGTTTTTTTTAAAGTCTCCCCTTTTTGGATTAAGCTGGTGATGTAATGCCTTGTCTCTTAAGTAGGCATAGTGATGTGTGTTTGGCAGGGAATATTGAGTTTGTAGAGCTCTAAAACTTTTTATCGTATTATCTGCATCATCTAAAAAGTGTTGAATATTTAGCAACCCCTGCTGTCGCCAGTCTCTGAAAGGCTGTGTAGTGAGGCCTGCTATGAAGTTGGGGTTCCCCAAAGGTGGCAAATATCTAGTGCATGTTTGTGGGATCTTGAGCCATCTGCAAAGCGCTCTCCATGTACGTAAGGGTTCAGTCATTGGAATCAAGTCTCCTATGTGCTGTTGAACCTGTTGTTGAGTTAAATGTGGTAATACTGTCAATGAGTAGGGCGCTATCAGTTCTTCTTCTAAGGTTTTAAAAGTGAAATGGTCTTTTTGACTAAGCCAGTCTATTGCTATTTTGGAGACAGCCGCCCAATTATAGAACTCAAGGTTCGGTAGACCTAGTCCACCATATGACACTGAGCTAGATAATTTTTTGGAGCTTATTCTGTGTTTCTTACCCAGCCATATAAAGTTTAAAATTTTTGTGTCAATCAATTTCAAATCTGTTTTTCTCAACATGACTGGTAGCATCTAGAAGACATATAACAATTTGGGGAAGGTAATCATTTTAATGAGGTTTATTCTACCCAAGAGTGACAGGGGCAAACCCCTCCAGCCATCCAGTTGGTTCACTAATTTTTTAATGAGGGGGGCATAGTTAATCTCGTACCAGTTGTGGGGATTCGGGGACAATTTTATTCCTAAGTATTTGAAGTCATTAGGGACTACCTTGAAAGCATAATCTAGAGGGTCTCTGAGACCTTGTGAAGTCAGCCATATCAACTCCGATTTATCTTGGTTAAGAAGGTAACCAGAGAACCAAACTTGTTTTTTCTCTTAAGTGCAGTGTCGTAAGAACAATATAATACTTGGGGAGTCTTTTCTTTCCTTCTGAATTTGTTTTCCAGATTTTTACTGGGACCCGGTTAAATTTTACTCCCAGGAGTGTGTTGTGGGTATTATGTCTCCCTGAGGTCGAAGATGCGCTGCTTCAGAGCAGTCGCCTGGGGTAATAAAGGTTTATTTAGTCAAAGGTGACTTTTGGCCATGTGGGTGTATTTGGTGAACGTAGGTGCTGGATTACGTTACCCCCTTTTATTCTTGAGCTTCTGCTGAGTGGTGCGGTCGGCCGCTGTGCATCCCCTGCAGGTCCCATCAAGTGGCATACAGGGAGTGCAGAATTATTAGGCAAATGAGTATTTTGACCACATCATCCTCTTTATGCATGTTGTCTTACTCCAAGCTGTATAGGCTCAAAAGCCTACTACCAATTAAGCATATTAGGTGATGTGCATCTCTGTAATGAGAAGGGGTGTGGTCTAATGACATCAACACCCTATATCAGGTGTGCATAATTACTAGGCAACTTCCTTTCCTTTGGCAAAATGGGTAAAAAGAAGGACTTGACAGGCTCAGAAAAGTCAAAAATAGTGAGATATCTTGCAGAGGGATGCAGCACTCTTAAAATTGCAAAGCTTCTGAAGCGTGATCATCTAACAATCAAGCGTTTCATTCAAAATAGTCAACAGGGTTGCAAGAAGCGTGTGGAAAAACCAAGGCGCAAAATAACTGCCCATGAACTGAGAAAAGTCAAGTGTGCAGCTGCCAAGATGCCACTTGCCACCAGTTTGGCCATATTTCAGAGCTGCAACATCACTGGAGTGCCCAAAAGCACAAGGTGTGCAATACTCAGAGACATGGCCAAGGTAAGAAAGGCTGAAAGACGACCACCACTGAACAAGACACACAAGCTGAAACGTCAAGACTGGGCCAAGAAATATCTCAAGACTGATTTTTCTAAGGTTTTATGGACTGATGAAATGAGAGTGAGTCTTGATGGGCCAGATGGATGGGCCCGTGCCTGGATTGGTAAAGGGCAGAGAGCTCCAGTCCGACTCAGACGCCAGCAAGGTGGAGGTGGAGTACTGGTTTGGGCTGGTATCATCAAATATGAGCTTGTGGGGCCTTTTCGGGTTGAGGATGGAGTCAAGCTCAACTCCCAGTCCTACTGCCAGTTTCTGGAAGACACCTTCTTCAAGCAGTGGTACAGGAAGAAGTCTGCATCCTTCAAGAAAAACATGATTTTCATGCAGGACAATGCTCCATCACACGCGTCCAAGTACTCCACAGCGTGGCTGGCAAGAAAGGGTATAAAAGAAGAAAATCTAATGACATGGCCTCCTTGTTCACCTGATCTGAACCCCATTGAGAACCTGTGGTCCATCATCAAATGTGAGATTTACAAGGAGGGAAAACAGTACACCTCTCTGAACAGTGTCTGGGAGGTTGTGGTTGCTGCTGCACGCAATGTTGATGGTGAACAGATCAAAACACTGACAGAATCCATGGATGGCAGGCTTTTGAGTGTCCTTGCAAAGAAAGGTGGCTATATTGGTCACTGATTTGATTTTGTTTTGTTTTTGAATGTCAGAAATGTATATTTGTGAATGTTGAGATGTTATATTGGTTTCACTGGTAAAAAAAAATAATTGAAATGGGTATATATTTGTTTTTTGTTAAGTTGCCTAATAATTATGCACAGTAATAGTCACCTGCACACACAGATATCCCCCTAAAATAGCTAAAACTAAAAACAAACTAAAAACTACTTCCAAAAATATTCAGCTTTGATATTAATGAGTTTTTTGGGTTCATTGAGAACATGGTTGTTGTTCAATAATAAAATTAATCCTCAAAAATACAACTTGTCTAATAATTCTGCACTCCCTGTATAGATGTGACCGGAGCCAGACAAGTAATGTGGATGATTTTCCCTTTCTTAATTTTTAACCCAGCTTGTGTGATGCGTGGCGTCTCGATGCAGCCAAGATGGCGACTGCAGGTCTTTTCTCCTCCTGTTCAGCTTCCGTGGTCCGGGCAGTATTTGTGCCCTCACGCTCTAGTGCCAGGTCAATATCCGTGCTTGGTGATGTCCCCAAGGCTAGATTCCACAATGGAGTTGCGTGGGAGTGGGGGAAAGCAGCTGAGTATTAATTTTGTTAAGGCTGCCAGCAGAGCTCACATTTCTTGCTGCTCTCCCGTTACTCCTCCCACCGGAAGTCTCCTACACAGATATTTTTAGCGTATTATATGTTTATATTTTCAACCACCGGTGGTAATAGGCATTTGTATTGTATCATATTAAATATTATTATCAATTTTAAACCATTCACAGACATAGTCTTGCTCATTTTTATTTTCTGATCTCTATAGCTGCTTTTATCTAGCGCTCCTCATATTTGTTGTTTTTTGAACTAGAAACTATATGAATCAATTCAGCCTCACCTTTCTTTTTACCTCGCCAGCGCTGCAATCCACATAAAGCAGGGTCTGTGACCTAGACCTAGTAAAACTCTTTATTCCTTTCCCCAGTATAGGTGTTACTTACTGTTCTCCTGGCTTGTGCTTATTTCTATGCTGGACTGATATACTGCTGCTGAACCTTGCCTGTCTGACCACTCTGCCTGTTTAACCCTTAAAGGGACAGTATACACTCATTTTCATATAACTGCATGTAATAGACACTACTATAAAGAATAAGATGCATAGATACTGATATACAAATCCAGTATAAAACTGTTTGAAAACTTACTTAGAAGCTGTCAGTTTGGCTCTGTTGAAAAGGCAGCTGGAAAGCCCACTGCAAGTGGGAATTAAGACACTCCCTCCTCCCCCTTCTTTTGCATATAAAAAGACCCTTTACACAAACAGGAGCAAGCTGGAGAAGGTAGCTGACGGTATTCACATAAAACTTTGGGGCTTGGTTAGGAGTCTGAAAATCAGAGCAATGTTATTTAAAAATAAGCAAAACTATACATTTATTTTTTTAAAAAAACTTTATGGACTTTATAAATAGATCATCTACAAAACATTTATGCAAAGAAAAAATGAGTGTATAATGTCCCTTTAACTGCTGGATTGTTATATTGCTGCTGAACATTGCCTGTCTGACCACTCTGCCTGTTTAACCCTTAACTGCTGGATTGCTTTTCTGTTGCCAAACCCTGCCTGCCTGACTATCCTAGTGGTTTACCTCTGGACTGCCATACTGTTGCTGATCCCTGCCTGCCTGACCATCCTAGTGGTTTGCTCCTGAACTGCCTTTCTCTGGTTTCCTGCCTGTTGCCACCAAGGACTGTCCTGCCTGTGGTAAGTGCCACTTATCGCATCTTGCAAACCTTCTCTGCTCTGGGATATTCCCTATCATTCCAGCTCGATGCCAGTATAACAAGACTACGAGTTCGGTCTGATAGAGGAGTATTCCACAAGCATTCAATATTGAGGTAGAAAAGACCCTTTTCCACCCGTAATATCAGAGATACTTTCTGCCAAACCAGGTCCAAACAAGGTTTTGCCCTTGTAAGGAATCGCCAGAAGCTTGACTTTAGAGGAAACATCAGCAAACCAGGATTTCAACCATAACGCCCTGCAGGCTAGGACAGCGATATTAGAAGTTTTTGCTCCTAGTCTAACAACCTGTAAAATGGCATATGCAATAAAGGAATTGGCTAATTTAAGAGCTTTAATCCTATCCTGAATTTCATCCAAGGAAATCTCTACTTGAAGAAAATCAGACAAGGCGTCGAGCCAATAAGATGCCGCACTAGTAACGGTGGCAATACACAGTGCAGGTTGCCATTGGAGACCTTGATGAACATAAATATTTTTAAAATAAGCCTCCAGCTTCTTGTCCATCGGATCCTTAAAAGAGCAGCTATCCTCAATAGGAATAGTGGTTCTCTTAGCCAGAGTGGAAATGGCCCCTTTAACTTTGGGTACAATATACCAAGGGTCTTTAATGGAGTCTTCGACAGGAAACATTTTCTTAGAAATGGGAGACGGGGAAAAAGACACCCCTGGTTTCTCCCATTCCTGTGAGATAATCTCCCTAGCACGGTCCGACACAGGAAAAACCTCCGAAGTCGAAAGTTCATCAAAGAAACTATTAAGTTTACTAGATTTCTTAGGAGTGACAATGACAGGGGTATCGGTGTCATCTAAAGTAGCTAAAACCTCCCTTTAACAATACACAAAGGTGTTCAAGCTTAAATATGAAGGATACCACCTCAGTCTCAGAAGAAGGAATTATACTGTCCGAATCTGAGATTTCACCCTCAGAAAGTCCTGATGTATCTTCCTTATCAGACTTATGAGAAAGGGCAACTTGGGAAGCAGAACTGAGGACAGTCACCTTACTTTCTGAATTTCTAGATTTACTCTTGCGTTTTCCCTGTAGTCTGGGAATGGCAGCAAATGCCGCAGATACCGCTGAAGATACCTGGGCAGCAATTTCTGCTTTTAAATAAACTCCACTAGGAGTTAAAGAGGAACCACAGGGCACTGCGTGTGACACCATTGAGGCTTGGGGCATAGCAGGAGAAAGCTGAGGTATTATTTTAACAGCATCATCCTGAGAGACATTAGGCTCAAAAAGTTTATCTTTATTTTGCAAGGTTATCTTGACACATGAAGAACAAAATTGCATAGGAGCTGCATTTTGTTCATCTAAACATAATAAGCATGAATTCATGAGAGCAGGCTCTTGCTCCATATCAGACATGTTGTGAAACAGTAAATAAACTTTTACAGATAAGTTTCAAAGATTTTAATATTCAATTAAAATAAGCTAAGGAAAAAACACACTTTAAATTTTATCCCAAATCGATTCCCAGCTAAAATTATGTGAGAAAAGTTAAGAAACAACATTTAATAAGCATTAAATAAACTTCTAAAATACCCCTCAGGCAACCCTACACCTCAATTACCGCTACCAATTAAGAACGGATCACCCAAAATGAAATGGAGAAAAACAACTTTTTCCTCAGAAACGTTATGAAGCAAAGCCGGTCATGTGACCGCAACTGCCGAGCTCAAATTACTGCAGCGACACAGAGAGGCACTAAAATAGCTTCCTGGTACACTGAGTACCAGAAAGAATCGTTTTTTTAAAATCGGACAGTTTAAAATGTTGCATCGTTTTATTTTACAGCAATGGGGAAATGAATAAGCTGCTGAAATAGAGGATAAGGATAAGGACTAATAAAAACATTTTATCCTTTCTTTTTAAAAGAGTTTAAATGTTAGTCTCACACATGCTACAGTGCCTGATTCATGCCCCAGTGTAACCCATACAACAGTATTATCTATGTCCCAATAAAAAGCAGTGTCTTTTAATTTGTTAAATGCATGGTCTCCCCAACTGGAAGAAAAAGCACTTACCTGCTCCGCTGTCCGGCATGTAGACAGTTACAAGGTATGAGAAGACACAGTTCTTCACAGAGACCTTTGAAAAAGAAAGAACAGATTAGCCAACTCTGTTTTTCTAAACTAGGGCAGCAATTGTTAGGAAAATGCAGTAAGTACCTCTTTATAAGTTCCTAACTGCTTTAAAGCCACCACTACCCGACTGCAAGGAATGATGTGGAATACGGCTATACCCCAAAACATGCTTGTAGTAATTTTTCTTCAGACACCTAAACTTCACCTCCTCCATGCACCGAAGGCAAAGAGAATGACTGGGGCTTGTGGGTAAGGGAGTGATACTTAGCAGTTTAACTGTGGTGCTCTTTGCCTCCTCCTGCTGGCCAGGAGTGATATTCCCAACAGTAATTACTGAAGCCGTGGACTCACCATATCTTAGTAAAGAAAGAATCAAGGTGTTGCAATGGCCCAGTCAAAGTCCAGACCTCAACCCGATTGAAATGCTGTGGCAGAACCTTAAGACAGCTGTGCATAAATAAATGCACGCAAACCTTAATTAACTGAAGCAATGTTGTAAAGAAGAGTGGGACGAAATTCCTCCACAACAATGTGAGAAACTGATAAAGTCATACAGAAAACAATTATTTCAAGTTATTGCTGCTAAAGATGGTTCTACAAGCTATTGAATCATAAGGTATACTTAGTTTTTCACACATGGCTTCTCCATTTTGGCTTTATTTTTGTTAAAGGGACAGTCTACACTAAAATTGTTATTGTTTAAAAAGATAATGCCTTTACTACCCATTCCCCAGCTTTGCACAACCAACATTGCTAGATTAATACACTTTAGAATATTTCAACTTCTACATTTCTGCCTGTTTCAAAGGCTCTATAGACAGCCTCTTAATCACATGCTTCTGTATTTGCTTTTCACAACAGGAGACTGATAATTCATGTGGGCCATAAAGATGTGTTCACGCCCGAGAAGTTCTTTAAGATTTAGCACAACACGGTACTAAATGCAAGTCAATAGATAATAAATAGTCACAGTCGTGATCTGGGGGCTGTCAGAATATGCTTAGATTCAAGGTTATTTGAGGTAAAAAATATATTAATATAACTGTGTTGGTTGTGCAAAACTGGGGAATGGGTAATAAAGGGATTATCTATCTTTTAAAACAGAAACATTTCTATTGTAGACTGTCCCTTTAAATAAATCATGACACACACATGTCATGTGTTGTTGTTCATCTGAGGTTGTATTTACCCAATGTTAAGATCTGCTCAGAACCAGATGATTGTTATCATGTCCTGATATGTAAAACCATATACACTGTAATTCAAAGAGGGTGTACTTTCTTTTTCCAGGGAGTGTATATACACATATAAATACATATGTACAAATTTAGAGACATATTTATATACATAAATACATCTTTAGACATGTATATATGTATGTATCTCTATTATAAAGCCCTTTGTCTGCTTTTTTTTAAACCTGAGACCTCATATATTTGAGCCCTTATAACTTTTTTTTTCAATATTTTTCTTAATAATTTTAGTAAACTAAATCTTAAATAGATTTTAGTCTACTAAATCTCTAGTAGATTTTAGTCGCCTAAAATGTAATTGGTTTAGTTAAACTGTATTGCATAATTAGCATTATTATTAAACATTTCTCTAGAACTTCTAGAACTTCCAAACTCATTATATACTCCTAGAGAAAAGGTTTATTAACCTGATATTATTTATGGTATTAAGGTTTGAACATGCAATACTGATTTAATAGATATAACTGTTGTGGTATGTAACATGTCTTCATATTAAAATTATTTAAAACCAAGTTTCATAAAGAAGATAACCTTGCTTTTTTTTTTTTTTTTTTTTTTTTTTTAAAAAAGAGCAGTAATTAGATATGGATTGATTATAACACCTTGCATAAAGTGTTACTTTTGACAGCAAATTTTGATTTAGCTTTAGTCATAGTCATTTAACTAAAATCCTATTTTAGTTTTAATTGTATTTTAGTCATCAGAATTGTTTTAGTTATATGTTTATATGTATGTACTGTTAAACTGTATTGCATAATTAGCATTATTATTAAACATTTCTCTAGAACTTCCAAACTCATTATATACTCCTGGAGTAAAGGTTTATTAACCTGATATTATTTATGGTATTAAGGTTTGAACATGTAATACTGATTTAATAGATTTAACTGTTGTGGTATATAACATATCTTTATATTAAAATTATTTAAAACCAAGTTTTATAAAGAAGATAACCTTGCTTTTTTTTTTTTTTTTTTTTTTTTTTTACAAAAGAGCAGTAATTAGATATGGATTGATTATAACACCTTGCATAAAGTGTTACTTTTGACAGCAAATTTTGATTTAGCTTTAGTCATAGTCATTTAACTAAAATCCTATTTTAGTTTTAATTGTATTTTAGTCATCAGAATTGTTTTAGTTATATGTTTATATGTATGTACTGTTAAACTGTATTGCATAATTAGCATTATTATTAAACATTTCTCTAGAACTTCCAAACTCATTATATACTCCTGGAGTAAAGGTTTATTAACCTGATATTATTTATGGTATTAAGGTTTGAACATGTAATACTGATTTAATAGATTTAACTGTTGTGGTATATAACATATCTTTATATTAAAATTATTTAAAACCAAGTTTTATAAAGAAGAAGATAACCTTGCTTTTTTTAAAAAAAATTTTTTATACAAAAGAGCAGTAATTAGATATGGATTGATTATAACACCTTGCATAAAGTGTTAATTTTGACAGCAAATTTTGATTTAGCTTTAGTCATAGTCTTTTAGCTAAAATCCTATTTTAGTTTTAATTGTATTTTAGTCATCAGAATTGTTTTAGTTTTAGTCTCATTTTAGTCTAGTTTTAGTAAACAAAATTAACACTGGGCTATTTAAAAAGAATATATATATATATATATATATATATATATATATATATGTGTGTGTGGTGTGTGTGTGTGTTTATATGTATGTACTGTTAAACTGTATTGCATAATTAGCATTATTATTAAACATTTCTCTAGAACTTCTAGAACTTCCAAACTCATTATATACTCCTGGAGTAAAGGTTTTTTAACCTGATATTATTTATGATATTAAGGTTTGAACATGCAATACTGATTTAATAGATTTAACTGTTGTGGTATATAACATATCTTCGTATTAAAATTATTTAAAACCAAGTTTCATAAAGAAGAAGATAACCTTGCTTAAAACCAAGTTTCATAAAGAAGAAGATAACCTTGCTTTTTTGTTTTTATATAGAAAAGAGCAGTAATTAGATATGGATTGATTATAAGACCTTGCATAAAGTGTTAATTTTGACAGCAAATTTTGATTTAGCTTTAGTCATAGTCATTTAACTAAAATCCTATTTTAGTTTTAATTGCATTTTAGTCATCAGAATTGTTTTTGTTTTAGTCTCGTTTTAGTCTAGTTTTAGTAAACAAAATTAACACTGTGCTATTTTAAAAAGAATATATATATATATATATATATATATATATATATATATATATATATATTTCTTCTGTTAAGTGTGATCAGTCCACGGGTCATCATTACTTCTGGGATATTACTCCTCCCCAACAGGAAGTGCAAGAGGATTCACCCAGCAGAGCTGCATATAGCTCCTCCCCTCTACGTCACTCCCAGTCATTCTCTTGCACCCAACGACTAGATAGGATGTGTGAGAGGACTATGGTGATTATACTTAGTTTTATATCTTCAATCAAAAGTTTGTTATTTTAAAATAGCACCGGAGTGTGTTATTACCTCTCTGGCAGAGTTTGAAGAAGAATCTACCAGAGTTTTGCTATGATTTTAGCCGGAGTAGTTAAGATCATATTGCTGTTCTCGGCCATCTGAGGAGTGAGGTAAACTTCAGATCAGGGGACAGCGGGCAGATGAATCTGCATAGAGGTATGTAGCAGTTTTTATTTTCTGACAATGGAATTGATGAGAAAATCCTGCCATACCGATATAATTTCATGTATGTATACTTTACACTTCAGTATTCTGGGGAATGGTACTTCACTAGAATTACACTGTAAGAAATACATAAAGCTGTTTAATAACTAGAGATTATGTTTAACGTTTTTGCTGGAATGTAAAATCGTTTTCATTTGCTGAGGTACTGTGTGAATAAATGTTTGGGCACTATTTTTCCACTTGGCAGTTGCTTAATCTGTTTTTCTGACAGTTTCTGTTCTCCCTCACTGCTGTGTGTGAGGGGGAGGGGCCGATTTTTGGCGCTTTTTCTATGCATCAAATATTTCAGTCAGCAACTCATTGTATTCCCTGCATGATCCGGTTCATCTCTACAGAGCTCAGGGGTCTTCAAAACTTATTTTGAGGGAGGTAATTTCTCTCAGCAGAGCTGTGAGAATTATAGTTTGACTGATATAAAAAATGTTTATTCTGTAATTTGTTTCCTGCTTTCAGAATTTGTTATCTTTGCTAATGGGATTAAACCTTTGCTAAAGTTGTGTTGTTTACAAGGATTGAGGCTATAACTGTTTCAATTTATTAATTTTCAACTGTCATAGATCTTCTGTGCTTCTTAAAGGCACAGTACGTTTTAATATTATTCTAATTGAATTGTATTTCCAAGTTGCAAGTTTATTTGCTAGTGTGTTAAACATGTCTGATTCAGAGGATGATACCTGTGTCATTTGTTGCAATGCCAAAGTGGAGCCCAATAGAAATTTATGTACTAACTGTATTGATGCTACTTTAAATAAATGTCAATCTGTACAAATTGAACAAATTTCACCAAACAACGAGGGGAGAGTTATGCCGACTAACTCGCCTCACGTGTCAGTACCTACATCTCCCGCTCAGAGGGAGGTGCGTGATATTGTAGCGCCGAGTACATCTGGGCGGCCATTACAAATCACATTACAGGATATGGCTACTGTTATGACTGAGGTTTTGGCTAAATTACCAGAACTAAGAGGTAAGCGTGATCACTCTGGGGTGAGAACAGAGTGCGCTGATAATATTAGGGCCATGTCAGACACTGCGTCACAGGTGGCAGAACATGAGGACGGAGAACTTCATTCTGTGGGTGACGGTTCTGATCCAAACAGACTGGATTCAGATATTTCAAATTTTAAATTTAAACTGGAAAACCTCCGTGTATTACTAGGGGAGGTGTTAGCGGCTCTGAATGATTGTAACACAGTTGCAATACCAGAGAAAATGTGTAGGTTGGATAAATATTTTGCGGTACCGACGAGTACTGAGGTTTTTCCTATACCTAAGAGACTTACTGAAATTGTTACTAAGGAGTGGGATAGACCCGGTGTGCCGTTCTCACCCCCTCCGATATTTAGAAAAATGTTTCCAATAGACGCCACCACAAGGGACTTATGGCAAACGGTCCCTAAGGTGGAGGGAACAGTTTCTACCTTAGCTAAGCGTACCACTATCCCGGTGGAGGATAGCTGTGCTTTTTCAGATCCAATGGATAAAAAGTTAGAGGGTTACCTTAAGAAAATGTTTGTTCAACAAGGTTTTATATTGCAACCCCTTGCATGCATTGCGCCGATCACGGCTGCAGCGGCATTCTGGATTGAGTCTCTGGAAGAGAACATTGGTTCAGCTACTCTGGACGACATTACGGACAGGCTTAGAGTCCTTAAACTATCTAATTCATTCATTTCGGAGGCCGTAGTACATCTTACTAAACTTACGGCGAAGAATTCAGGATTCGCCATTCAGGCACGCAGGGCGCTGTGGCTAAAATCCTGGTCAGCTGATGTTACTTCTAAGTCTAAATTGCTTAATATACCTTTCAAAGGGCAGACCTTATTCGGGCCCGGGTTGAAAGAGATTATCGCTGACATTACAGGAGGTAAAGGCCATGCCCTGCCTCAGGACAAAGCCAAAGCCAAGACTAGACAGTCTAATTTTCGTTCCTTTCGTAATTTCAAAGCAGGAGCAGCATCAACTTCCTCTGCACCAAAACAGGAAGGAGCTGTTGCTCGCTACAGACAAGGCTGGAAACCTAACCAGTCCTGGAACAAGGGCAAGCAGACTAGGAAACCTGCTGCTGCCCCTAAAACAGCATGAATTGAGGGCCCCCGATCCGGGATCGGATCTAGTGGGGGGCAGACTTTCTCTCTTCGCCCAGGCTTGGGCAAGAGATGTTCAGGATCCCTGGGCGCTAGAGATAATATCTCAGGGATACCTTCTGGACTTCAAATACTCTCCTCCAAGAGAGAGATTTCATCTGTCAAGATTGTCAACAATCCAGACAAAGAAAGAGGCGTTTCTACGCTGCGTACAAGAGCTCTTGTTAATGGGAGTAATCCATCCAGTTCCACGATTGGAACAGGGACAGGGGTTTTACTCAAATCTGTTTATGGTTCCCAAAAAAGAGGGAACTTTCAGACCAATCCTGGACTTAAAGATCCTAAACAAATTCCTAAGAGTTCCATCGTTCAAGATGGAGACTATTCGGACAATTTTACCTATGATACAAGAGGGTCAATACATGACCACTGTAGATTTAAAAGATGCTTACCTTCACATACCGATTCACAAAGATCATTATCGGTACCTAAGGTTTGCCTTCCTAGACAGGCATTACCAGTTTGTGGCTCTTCCATTCGGATTGGCTACAGCTCCAAGAATCTTCACAAAGGTTCTGGGTGCTCTTCTGGCGGTACTAAGACCGCGGGGAATCTCGGTAGCTCCATACCTAGACGACATTCTGATGCAAGCTTCAAGCTTTCAAACTGCCAAGTCTCATACAGAGTTAGTGCTGGCATTTCTAAGGTCACATGGATGGAAGGTGAACGAAAAGAAAAGTTCACTCGTTCCACTCACAAGAGTTCCCTTCCTGGGGACTCTTATAGATTCTGTAGAAATGAAGATTTACCTGACAGAGGACAGGCTAACAAGACTTCAAAGTGCTTGCCGCACCCTTCATTCCATTCAACACCCGTCAGTGGCTCAATGCATGGAGGTAATCGGCTTAATGGTAGCGGCAATGGACATAGTACCCTTTGCACGCTTACACCTCAGACCACTGCAACTGTGCATGCTAAGTCAGTGGAATGGGGATTACTCAGACTTATCCCCTTCTCTGAATCTGGATCAAGAGACCAGAAATTCTCTTCTATGGTGGCTTTCTCGGCCACATCTGTCCAGGGGGATGCCATTCAGCAGACCAGACTGGACAATTGTAACAACAGACGCCAGCCTTCTAGGTTGGGATGCCGTCTGGAATTCTCTGAAGGCTCAGGGACAATGGAGTCAGGAGGAGAGTCTCCTGCCAATAAACATTCTGGAATTGAGAGCAGTTCTCAATGCCCTCCTGGCTTGGCCCCAGTTGACAACTCGGGGGTTCATCAGGTTTCAGTCGGACAACATCACGACTGTAGCTTACATCAACCATCAGGGAGGGACAAGAAGCTCCCTAGCTATGATGGAAGTATCAAGGATAATTTGCTGGGCAGAGTCTCACTCTTGCCACCTGTCAGCAATCCACATCCCGGGAGTGGAGAACTGGGAGGCGGATTTCTTAAGTCGTCAGACTTTTCATCCGGGGGAGTGGGAACTTCATCCGGAGGTCTTTGCCCAAATACTTCGACGTTGGGGCAAACCAGAGATAGATCTCATGGCGTCTCGACAGAACGCAAAGCTTCCTCGTTACGGGTCCAGATCCAGGGATCCAGGAGCAGTCCTGATAGATGCTCTGACAGCACCTTGGGACTTCAGGATGGCTTACGTGTTTCCACCCTTCCCGTTGCTTCCTCGATTGATTGCCAGAATCAAATAAGAGAGAGCATCAGTGATTCTAATAGCACCTGCGTGGCCACGCAGGACTTGGTATGCAGACCTGGTGGACATGTCATCCTGTCCACCTTGGTCTCTACCTCTGAAACAGGACCTTCTGATACAGGGTCCCTTCAAACATCAAAATCTAACTTCTCTGAAGCTGACTGCTTGGAAATTGAACGCTTGATTTTATCAAGACGTGGATTTTCTGAGTCAGTTATTGATACCTTAATACAGGCTAGGAAACCTGTTACCAGAAAGATTTACCATAAGATATGGCGTAAATACCTATATTGGTGTGAATCCAAAGGTTACTCTTGGAGTAAGGTTAGGATTCCTAGGATATTGTCTTTTCTACAAGAAGGTTTAGAAAAGGGTTTATCTGCTAGTTCATTAAAGGGACAGATCTCAGCTCTGTCCATTCTGTTACACAAACGTCTGTCAGAAGTTCCTGACGTCCAGGCTTTTTGTCAGGCTTTGGCCAGAATTAAGCCTGTGTTTAAAACTGTTGCTCCACCATGGAGTTTAAACCTTGTTCTTAATGTTTTACAGGGCGTTCCGTTTGAACCCCTTCATTCCATTGATATAAAGTTGTTATCTTGGAAAGTTCTATTTTTAATGGCTATTTCCTCGGCTCGAAGAGTCTCTGAATTATCAGCCTTACATTGTGATTCTCCTTATTTGATTTTTCATTCGGATAAGGTAGTCCTGCGTACTAAACCTGGGTTCTTACCTAAGGTAGTTACTAACAGGAATATCAATCAAGAGATTGTTGTTCCTTCTTTATGCCCAAATCCTTCTTCAAAGAAGGAACGTCTACTGCACAACCTGGATGTAGTCCGTGCTCTAAAATTTTACTTACAGGCAACTAAGGAATTTCGACAAACGTCTTCTCTGTTTGTCATTTACTCTGGGCAGAGGAGAGGTCAAAAAGCTTCCGCTACCTCTCTTTCTTTTTGGCTTCGTAGCATAATTCGTTTAGCTTATGAGACTGCTGGACAGCAGCCTCCTGAAAGAATTACAGCTCATTCTACTAGAGCTGTG